>NC_061116.1:224511463-224590529 GCF_002878395.1 Capsicum annuum | reverse complement strand
CGTATACAAGTGTATATGTTTTATAAATTAGTATGTAAGTATATATATATATATTGTAGTATATACTTTATTTAAAGTAGTACATATATATTGAATGGTGCGTATATATGTGTATATATCTTCTATGGACGTATATCTTTAAAGTATACAACTGTATATGTTTTATAAATTAGTATGTAACTATATATATATATACATATTGTTGTGTGTGTGTGTGTATATATATATATATATATATATATATATATATATATATTGTAGTATATATTTTATTTAAAGTAGTACATATATATTGAATGATGCATATATATGTGTATATATCTTCTAAAGTAGTATATATTTAACGTATACATGTGTATATGTTTTATAAATTAGTATATATATATTGTAGTGTATATATATATATTGTAGCGTGTATATATATATATTATACTATTATAGCATATGTTTTATTTAAAGTAGTATGTATAGTCATATATAATTATACATTGAATGGTATATATATATGTGTAATTGTTTATATATTTTTTTTAAAATATATATTGTATATTGGAGTGTATATAGTGTATATTGGAGTGTATATAGTGTATATTGAATTTTTTATTTATTTTTTAAACGGGTTTGACCGGTTTTTAACCGGGTTTGACCGGGTTGGGTTAAGTGGGCCGGGTTAGGGTGGGTTTTAATTTTTTTACTGTTTGGCCCGGCCCGACTAGCATCAAAACCGGACCTCAACCCGGTTAAAATGAAAGGGCCGGTTTCGAATTGGCCCAACCCGGCCCGTTTGACACCTATAGTAACTACTATATAGGACCTGTATATATACTGCATATAAAGTACTGCATATGAACTGTGTAATTTCTATATAGCACCTGCATATATATTGGATATTAAACTATATAACTACTTTATATGACCTGTATCAACAATGTGTAAATTTTATATTTTATTGTCCCTATGTTGGTATAAAGTTGCATAAATATTGCATATAATATTGTAACTACTATATAGGACCGGTATATAAACTGCATATGACCTGTGTACAAACTGTGTAATTACTATATAGGACCTGTATATATACTGCATATAAAGTACTGCATATGAACTGTGTAATTTTTGCATAGCACCTGCATATATATTGGATATGAACAGTGTACTGCATATACATTTATTGTATATAAATGTATCTAGGTACTATCTTAAGTGTATCAATCAGAGATGCAATTGGACTTTTAGATCTTCAAGTCAACAAAATTCAGAAGTTTTCATGGTAACCAAATTTGTCGATGATCACACCTGTCCAATTGCGGACAGAATGCTTTCACAACGTCATGCTACTTCTTTAACCATCGCTAAAATGGTGAAGCACAACTTTTTAAATCTAAAGTCAACATACACTCCAGCAGATATCATAGAAGAAATGAGAAACTTGTATGAAAGTAGGATGAACTACAAAAACGCATATAGAGCCAAAAAACAAAGCACTTGAACTGGTCAGAGGTTCCTTGCGTTAATCTTATGCTAAATTGCCAGCTTACCCATACATGGTAAACACAATAAATCCTGGATCATTCACAAGGCTACATAAAATGGAGGACAATCACTTTTATATGCTTATATCGCGTTGAGCACATCAATTAGGGGCTGGAGATATTGTATGCCTACCATTGTTGTTGATGAAACTTTTCTGAAATCTGCATACAAGGGAACAACGTTGTCTGCTAGTATGTTGGATGCAGCAGGTGAGCTTTATGAAATTCTTTTAGACAAAATTATGTATATGTTGGCATGCACTGATAGATACTTTCCCATTCGTTTAATCAAGACATATTTTTCCACTAGCATATCCTGTTGTTGATTCTGAAAATGATGCTTCATGGGAATAATTTTTCCGCATGTTTAACACTGCTTTTGATGAAAGAGAAGGCATGTGCATAGTATCTGATAGGCATGACAGCATATTAAAAGCTGTTGCACTTGTATATCCAAATGTGGCTCATGTATATGCATCTACTATCTATGGAACAACATCAAGGGTAGATTTAAGAAGTATCAAAAGCATTTAAAGAGGATCTTCTTTACAATGGCCAGAACATACATAAAGACATACTTTGATCGGTTTATAGAAGACATAAACAAAATTGATAATAGGGTGAAGGAGTATCTGTTTGCTATAGGCTATGAAAAATGGTCCATAGCTCATGCCCATGTCAACAGGTCGATGTTCATGACTTCAAACATAGCAGAGTCCCTAAATTCAGCAAATAGAGATTCAAGAGACCTGCCAATTAAAAAATTCCTATAATTTATGATGGATCTAGTCATGAGATGGAATAATGAGCATAGACAGCATCCAAAAGCAACATTTACAGAACTGGAAAACAAACACAATATAATAATGAGGAAAAAACTCATTCTATCAAATAAAATGAAGGTATTACTTCTTATTTCTACTTCACAGACACTTAAATATTCTAATGTGCACATTATATACTAATATATTTATACATTGCAGGTGATGGGTTCTACTCACTATTCTTATGTAGTCATTGATGAAACTAGAAAATGAAACATTGTTTGTATGCGTGAAAAAAATGCTCCTGCCTACAATTTCAAGTAGATGGCATACCTTATCCATATACTAAGGCGGTCCTAACTTACACGCATATGGACTTACAAAGCTATTGTTCTTCATATTACACAAAAGAAAACTTCTTGAAAGCATGTGAACTTCCAGTTATACCACTTCTTGATAATACAACTTGGCACATTCCAGTAGAGATATCAGCTAATATAGTATTGCCACCAATCTGAAAACCAAAACCAGGAAGAAAAAAAACAATCGAGGAAAGGGCATTATGGACTACTTTAAGCAACAAATTTCATGTGGGTGCTGTGGAAAATAGGACACAATCGAAGAACATGTGAAAATGCTCCAACAAGAATCTAATAGGATGCTGCTGTAAGAACGCTTTTATCTTTCCCATTTTTTCCTTAAAAAAAGACTATTCTTTTCATAGAAATTTAATAGCAACAATATTATTTTACTTCAAATGCATTCTACTCTTATAGAAATCTGTGTATTATGGTGATACGGGAATTCCTAGCTTGAGACATTTCACACGAAGCCAAGCACGTGATTTGCAACGACTCCAAGCCTTGTTCACATTCTTGGACATGTGTGAGGCCCTTGTGAGCCCATCTAAGGGCCTATATTTAATAAAATGTAAAGAGGCCCACCAAGACACCCAAAACCCACCCACTTAAATGCCAAGGGTAATTTGGTCTTTGTCCCTCCTTTCTAAGTGACTATATAAGCCATGTAATATGGCTAGTCTTTCTTTAGTTCATTCCTATTATTCAAGAAACAAAGACTTGTAAATTTTTGACTTCTCTTTCTCATCATTTAGAGAGGCCAAAACCAAATTCTCACTAGCAGAGTGATACTAGTGTTGTATCTTGGCTAGAACCTAAGTTCTTGAGGTTCCTTAAGTTTCTCTTGGTCCAATTAAGAACTTGGTATTGATATTTGTTAGTCTTAGGGTCCTTTCTCTTGTTAGGATTCTTAGATTAATAAATATTGTGTGTCAAGTTTCTATCTCTTTCTTTGTAAATCTTGTTGACATTGTGTTGTTGAATATAAAAGTCTAGTGAAGCCGTGTGGGGCTCTTTCAATTCACTAGCAATATTGTCTTTGTTGTTCTTGTTGTTAAACTCGCTTTTCTAGTTCAAACAAGTGTTGCAAGCCTAGTGAAGCCGTGTGTGGCCATTTTCGATTCACTAGCACTTTGTTGTTCATCTTTTTGTTCTTGTGTTGGTTGGAATCTTTTGATACACACTTAGCATTGTATCATTTGGTATCAAATCTCAAGGCTAGGTTTTGTTCTTACAAAAACAATCTTGGAAAGCTCTTACCAAAAAGTGTGTTCTTGAACATTTTGGTAAAAAAATTGGTTGTAGATCTACAAAAGTTTTACTTGTTTAGTTGTTTCTTGTGTTGGTTTCTTTCTCATCAATACAAAGGGTGTCTAAATCTAAAGTTGAGCTTAATGAAAAAGAGAATTGTGCTGTGAAAAAAAAAACCTTGGAAGTGACCATTGTGGTGTATTGTTGTTGTGTTCTTGAAGGTATTGATGTTGTGTTCATCCTAAACTTCTTCTCATTTTATGTCTTAACTTTTATAAAGATAAATAGATCCAAAAAGGTTGTAAGACAAAATTGAAAATTGTTTGTGAGAAGACTTGCCAACATCACCTTTTCAAGACTTGACAACCACTTTTCCTTAAAACAAGGAACCTTGTCTTGTGGGACTAGTGAGGTCAAACATCACCTTTTGAGTTTGAAAAGAAAAAGAAAAAAAAGGGGGTTTGAAAAATGTTACAACACTTTATGTTTTCTATCCCAATAACAAGTCATCCATTACAAAAGATCTAAGGGTACTAAGACTTCAAGTTGATGAACTATTTATGTGGACCCGCGGCCATTGACATGCTGCCACATCACCCTAGTTACTGTTCACGTGATAATTAAGCTCAAATTTGGATGTTCTAGTTTCTAATTATTGATTCCTAGTTTTCTCTAATTGACTTGAGAACTAATTAACAAACTAGTACATTCCTACTAGCTTGTCAATTAGTCACTTGAGGCCTTGTGTTCGTGTCAACGTTTGTTTGTGTGCTTTTGTCGTTTGAATACGTTGTAACTCTTGGCTCTAGTCCGACGAGAATTAGTTTCAAATAAGAATCCATTCCGAGCAAGATCATACTCATACCTTACGGATTCACGGGTTCCTAGCCAATCTATAACTCTTGTGAAACTTGAGTGTGAGTGAACGAAGAGAGTGTGAGTGAGGAGAAGGATTTTAAACTAACTTGTTTGTTGCTTGTGTAGGTGATACCTTGATAATGGAGGGAACCACGTCTCAAATCGTGGATTCTAATGAAATGGAGAATATGAAGGTTACTCTTGAGGCTATGACCCGAGATCTTGAAAGGTTAAGTACGAAAGTGGGAGCCATAAAGGGAGAAGTGACAACTATTAGTGGGAGGTTAGAACAAGTGGAGAGTCAAAGAAACTCTCGTCCTTCTACTCCTCGACATGTTTCGTCAAGTGGACATGATAGAAATTCCTCCGCCACCGTTACTCCCGAAACATGGCCACAATTGCAAAATCCTTCACTAGCTCCACTAAATGCCGCAAGCCAAACCACTTATAACCCTCTAAACTGAGACTCCAATAGACCAACCCATTCCCAAATGTCTCAAGTTTCACAAGAGGTACTCGAACGTCAAATGCCTCCACAAAATCCGAACCCCTTCTTCCAAGCTCCACTAAACCAAATACCACCACCTCCACAAAATCTAATTCCTTCGAATCAAGTTCCAAATGTCCAAAATTATCCCGTCCACCTTGAGGAATATGGTAGAGAGGATTATGAAGGGTATGGAGCCTTTGACAATGCCTACATGAGGGAGGAAGATATGAGAGGAGGTCATGTGGATCCAAGGAGATACCGAGGGTATAGAGAAAGGGGAAACCGACACCTAGAGAGAGACGTAGGCATCAATACCATCAAATTGAGCCTACCTATCTTTAAGGGTGAAAGTGACCCCGAGGTGTAACTTGCTTGGGAGTCGGTGTGTCATAAAGTATTTCAAGTGAATGATATCTCGAAGGAGAAGAAAATTTGTTATGCCATAGCTCATTTTGAAGGTTATGCTAACACTTGGTGGGAATACGTCAAGCGGTTCGGCAATGAGTTGGTAGAGGGACAACCACTACCATGGTTTCGATTGAGGTACCTAATGAGGCAACGGTATCTTCCCGAAAGTTATCATCATGAATTGCTTGCTAGTTTGTACAATTTGCGACAAGGGAATCGAAGTGTTATGGCATACTATGACGAGTTCAACAACTCATGTTGAATCTTGATCATCGGGGAGAACAAATTGTCCATGACATCATTCAGTTCAAGTGTGGGTTAAACAAAGAGATCTCCACTCATTTGACGCTTCACAAGTTTGATACTGTTGAAAGAATTTTCCAAGCGGCTCTTGAGATTGAAAGGGAGCTTAAAGAGAGGTCGCCGTTCAAGAAAAAGGGATCATCAACCTCGGGTTGGCCGAGGAGCAAAGATATGGTTCAACCATCTTCGGGTTGGCCCAAAAAAAAGGACCAACCCGTCACTACAAGGATGTCCGAGCCTAAAATAGTCCATAAATTTCCTCCCCGTCAAAAATCTCACAAGTATCCTAACCCTAAAGGGTTCCAATGTTTCAAGTGCCAAGGTTGGGGACATAAAGCCAATGAATGTCCAAACCGGCAATGTGATCCTAGGGGAAGGGAGATTGTATTACCTTGGTGAGGAAGTGGGTCTTGAAAAATAAGAGAATGAGGTCGAGCCTCAAGATGGAGAGAAACCCAAAAATAATCCACACGATAATGATGATTGTGAGGATGTTTATCCATAAAAGGGGGAGTGCGTGGTTCCAAAATTTGTAGTGAGGCATGCCATGATTAGTAAGGCGATAGATGACCCTAGCCAATGGGAGAATTTATTCCATACTAAATGTCTTGTGAAGGAAAGTGTGTGTACTATGGTGATAGATAGTGGAAGTTGTGCGAACTTCTTTAAATTGCCGACTACACCTCACACTAGTCCTTACAAGTTACAATGGTTGAATGAATGCGGCGAGTTAAAGGTCACAAGGCAATGTATGATACGTTTTAAGGTAGCCAACTACCATGACGAGGTGTTTTGTGATGTGATACCAATGCAAACTTGTCACTTGCTGTTAGGAAGGCCTTGGCAATACGATAGGTCGACCAAATATGATGGAAGGTCCAATCGGTATACACTTGAGAAGGATGGTCGAAAGGTCGCTCTTCATCTATTATTGCTTTCCCAAGTGAATGAATTATAACAAAAGATGCAGGAATTAAGGGAAAGGGGAAAGAAGGCTGAGAGTGAGGGAAAAAAAGGGGAACCCGAGAGTGAGGGAATAGGGTTAATCGAGGGGCTCCTAATTTCTAAGGGGCAAGGAAGTGTGGTGATGATGGCTGGGAGGAAAGAATTATTTGTAGATCATGTCGAGGACACTCCGATGCTCCTCTTGGCTCATTGTTTTAACACTAACGCCACTAACATTTCCATTTCTCCTCCTATTTCTCATGTTTTGTAGTATTACGAGGATGTCTTCCCAAAGAAATTACCGCAAGGATTGCCCCCACTTTGGGGAATTGAGCACCAAATAGATTTTGTGTCGGGTTCATAATTGCCCAACAAACCGACTTATAGGAGCAACCCGATGGATACCAAGGAATTGCAACGCCAAGTTGAGGAACTTCTTAACAAAGGATATATCAAGGAGAGTATGAGCCCTTGTGCGGTTTCGGTGCTACTAGTTCCCAAGAAAGATGGGACTTAACGTATGTGTATTGATTGCTGAGCCATCAACAAGATAACGGTAAAATATTATCACCCTATTCCTAGGTTAGATGATATGCTTGATGAATTGAGTGGTTCATGTTTGTTTTCTAAAATTGATTTGAGGAATGGCTATCACCAAATTCGTATGCAACCGGGGTGATGAATGGAAAACCGCCTTCAAGACCAAATTCGGTCTCTATGAATGGATGGTTATGCCATTCGGCCTAACAAACACTCCAGGTACTTTCATGAGGCTAATGAATCATGTGATGAAGCCATTTATCAGAAAGTTTGTTGTTGTTTATTTTGATGATGTATTGGTGTATAGTAAGTCCTTAGATGAGTATATAAAGCATTTACAATGTGTGTTTGATGTCCTCCAAAAGGAGAAGTTATATGCTAATCTAGAAAAGTGTTCTTTTGGTGTCCATGAGGTTGTATTTCTTGGGTTTGTGGTGAGCTCAAGAGGGGTCGAAGTGGATGAATCTAAGATTGACGTCACTAAAATTGGCCAACACCCAAAACCGTAGGTGAAGTGAGAAGCTTCCATGGATTGGCTAGTTTTTATAGATGTTTTGTCAAAGGATTTAGCACCATTGTCTCCCCCTTGACCGAAGTGATTAAAAAGGATCGGCCTTTCAAGTGAGGATATGAACAAGCTAAGGCCTTCGAGGACTTGAAAGCTATGCTCATATCGGCCCCTTTGCTACAATTGCCAAATTTTGACAAGACTTTTGAGGTCGAATGTGATGCAAACAAAGTCGGCATAGGCACGGTTTTAATGCAAGAATTGAAGCCTATTGCCTACTTTAGCAAAAATCTCAAAGGAGCAACTCTAAACTACTCTATGTACGATTTAGAGTTGTATGCCTTGATTAGAGCCTTGGCCACTTGGCAACATTATTTGTGGCCTAAAGAATTCGTGATCTGAACGGATCATGAATCCTTGAAGCATCTACGGGTACAAGACAAGCTTAACCGGCGGCATGCCAAATAGATTAAATTTCTTGAAACTTTCCCTTATGTTATTCAATACAAGAAGGGTAAAGACAACGTGGTTGTCGATGCTTTGTCCTGAAAACATGTGCTTGTGTCTACTTTGACGTCTAATTTGGTGGGGTTTGAAAGCCTCAAGTATTTATATCCTGAGGACCCTCACTTCGCTCCTATCTATAGGGAAAGTAAAGAATTGGAAAGGGATAGGTGGGTTACGGATAGGGGTTCCCATACCTATACCAAATTTGATGGATACTTGTTTAAAGGTAGACGATTGTGTGTTCCCTCAAGTTTGTAGAAAGAATTATTTGTGAGGGAAGCACACAATGGCGGTCTAATGGGCCATTTTGGGGTCAAGAAAATCCTCAAAATTTTGGAAGAACAATTTTACTAGCCTAGAATGCACAAGGATGTGGCCCGAATTTGCGGCCAATGTGTTGAGTGCAAAGGAGCCAAGTCACGGCTCCAACCCCACGGGTTGTACACCCCATTGTCCACCACTTTGCGTCCTTGGCTTGACATATCAATGGACTTCGTGTTGGGATTGCCGAGGACTAGAAGGGGTGGGATAGTATTTTTATCGTGGTGGATCGGTTTTTCAAGATGGCTTACTTTATTCCTTGTTCTAAATGTGATGATGCGTCTAGCATAGCCTCTTTGTTTGTTGATAATGTTGTAAAACTTCATAGTGTTCCGAGAACTATAGTGAGTGATAGGGATTCTAAATTCCTAAGCCACTTTTGGAAGTCCATGTGGGGTAGACTCGGTACTAAGTTGTTGTTTTCGACTTCATACCACCCACAAACCGATGGTCAAACGAAAGTAGTAAATAGGACCTTAGGGTCTATGCTACGGTCCATGATTAAAGGAAAAATGACTTCTTGGGAGAAGCACTTATCGTTGATTGAGTTTGCTTATAATCGTGTTATACGCTCGAGCACGGGGATGACACCTTTTAAGTGTGTATACGGCATCAACCCCCTCACCCCTTTGGATTTAACCCCTTTGCCAAGTGATCTTGTGATAAGCTTAGATGGAAGCAAATGGATCAAGGCCATGAAAAAGCTACATGAGAAGGTGAGGTTGCGGTTGGAGAAGAAAAACCAAGAAGTTGCAAGGCGATCCAACAAAGGAAGAAGAAATCTCATTCTTGAACTGGGAGATTGGGTGTGGGTGCACCTAAGGAAGGATAGATTCCCGTCTCAAAGGAATGCTAAGTTGATGTCACGGGGTGATGGCCCATTCCAAGTATTAGAAAGGATCAACGACAATGCCTACAAGATTGATCTACCCCCAGAATATCAAGTGCACAACACTTTTAATGTATGTGATCTCTCTCGTGTGGAAACGGTGGAGGATGGCAATGATCCGAATTTGAGGACAAATTCCCTTCAAGATGGAGAGGATGATACGGGAATTCCTAGCTCGAGACATTTCATACGAAGCCAAGAACATGAGTTGCAACGACTCCAAGCCTTGTTCACATTCTTGGCCATGTGTGAGGCCCTTGTGAGCCCATCTAAGGGCCTATATTTAATAAAATGTAAAGAGGACCACCAAGACACCCAAAACCTACCCACTTAAATGCCAAGGGCAATTTGGTCTTTGTCCCTCCTTTCTAAGTGACTATATAAGCCATGTAATATGGCTAGTCTTGCTTTAGTTCATTCCTATTATTCAAGAAACAAAGACTTATAAATTTTTGACTTCTCTTTCTCATCATTTGGAGAGGCCAAAACCAAATTCTCACTAGTAGAGTGATACTAGTGCTGTATCTTGGCTAGAAACTAGGTTCTTGAGGTTCTTTGAGCTCCTCTTGGTCCAAGTAAGAACTTGGTATTGATATTTATTAGTCTTAGGGTCCTTTCTCTTGTTAGGGTTCTTAGATTAATGAATATTGTGTGTCAAGTTTCTATCTCTTTCTTTGTAAATCTTGTTAACATTGTGTTGTTGAATATAAAAGTCTAGTGAAGCCGTGTGCGGCTCTTTCGATTCACTAGCAATATTGTCTTTGTTGTTCTTGTTGTTAAACTCACTTTTCTAGTTCAAACAAGTGTTGCACTAGCACTTTGTTGTTCATCTTTTTATTCTTGTGTTGGTTGAAATCTCTTGATACACACTTAGCATTGTATCATATGGTGTTTTATTTAGCCACATTCTTTTGTAAGGTGCACTAATCAGCTGCTCTGAACTGGGGGAGTGTAATTTTTCTGCTACAATGCCTAAAAAACTGCATATCATCTGTGTCAATCATGTATAATACCTATATACAGTTTGAATATATATAAGTACTAGTATTTGTCTTTTGAATTAATTAGCAAATACATAGCACCTCTATATTTTGAATATAACTACTTTTATAAACTATATAAATACTTTATTACAACAATATATAAGTTCTATATCTGGTTGGGATAAATGTATAAAATTGTAGAAATAGTGTGCTTAAACTGTGTAACAACTGTATAGGAATTGAATAAATGTTGCATATATATTGAATATTGGTATAAATTTGCATAAATACTTCATATAATATTGCAACTACTGTGTAGGACCTGTATATAAACTGCATATGACCTGTGTACAGACTGTGTAACTACTATATAGGACCTGTATATATACTGCATATAAAGTACTGCATATGAACTGTGTATTTTCTGTATATCACCTTTATATATATTAGATATTAAACTATATAACTACTTTATAGGACCTGTGTCAACAATGTGTAAGTTTTATATTTTATTTGAAATGTTGGTTTAAATTTGCATATAAACTGCATATGACCTGTGTAGACTGTGTAACTACTATATAGAACCTGTATATATACTGCATATAAAGTACTGCATATGAACTGTGTAATTTCTGTATAGCATCTGCATATATATTATTTATTAAACTATATAACTATTTTATATGACCTGTGTCAACAATGTGTAAGTTTTATATTTTGTTGGTATAAATTTGCATAAATATTGCATATAACATGTGTACATACTATGTAGAAACTATATATGACCTGTATATATACTGCATATAAAGTACTGCATATGAACTATGTAATTTCTGTATAGCACCTGCATATATATTGGATATTAAACTATATAGAAACTGAATAAATGTTGCGTATATACTAAATATCAACTATGATCAACATAAACTAATATTTCAGCATCAATTGTACAGAATTGTATCAATTACCAAAACATATAGTATTCAACATAACATATCATAATAAGAATCTCCTAGTGTATCAACACAAACAGAAACAACCCTAAGTATTTCAACACTAAAACATATCTAACATTTGTGCTTCAAAGACATTTCTAACTAAATTTGTTGCACACCATCTTTTTTCTTCAACAATCGACCAGTAGATTCGTCTTCACTAACTGCACATTGGCTTTGTTTCTTCTTTTCATAATCCCACAGCAACACACCATACCGAATACGAATAGCATCAATATCATCTAGATGATTAGAAATTTCAAGACCATCAAGCAAATACTCAGCAAAGGCAGCAACAAATACACCACAGTCCCTACAAATATAATATATCATCAGTATAATTGACAAAAAGTATGTAAAAATGAGCAATTGAATGTGCATTCAATATATTACATGTTAGCTTGCGTTGGCAGTCCATCAACAATACGAATATCAAAAGAATTAGCCACTGGAAGTTCATCGCTCCTACTTTCCCAAAATCCAATACAAGAAAGAAAGTGTGAAATTAATTCTGAATAGGCTGCAATTGATTTCTGAACACGAACGGCATGCCTTGCACCATGCATTGAATCATACACATATATGCACTTATCTTTAAAAAATAGCTTCGCCAAAATCCAGTGAAACTTCTCAGCAAGATTAATTGGGAAGAACATTGTCAACGTTATTCCACGAGATGTTGCATCTCATAAAAAATCCAAGCATGTACTCAGTAATTTGATGTTCTTGAGTGATAAGTGTTACATCTCTATTGTTATCCATAAAATGCTTATACAAAGTATGAATTAAGTAGTTAAACCAATAATCGGTGGTTGTAAATTTAACTGAATCATAAACAAACTCGTATTTTGAGTTCTTTCGCAAATAGTAAAAGATAACATCAATATGCTGAAAATATGAACAACAAAACCACGTTAAAATGCTAAAAATGAAAATAGAACATTAATTTAAATCGTATAAATACAAGCTACTTATATAACATGCATCATATCAACTACTGCATACAAACTGTGTATCTACTCTGTAGGACCTGTGATACAAGCACAAAGAGCATCAAAAGCACAAAGTATGGTCTAAGGGTCAAGTCTTTGGAATTAGAAAGCAATTGAAGACTTTTCGGAGTATTTTGAAGCATTGGTCAAGAGAAGGAAGGAAGAGAACTTATACACTCAAGAGGCACCCCAAGTGAAGGGCATTGAAGTCATTATGCACTCCAAAACAACACTCAAGAGGCGCCCCAAATTCCCTCCCTCATTAAGGGCATTTTTGTCCATTAAATGTAACAGTATAAATAGACCATTTTACTTTTCTTTTCATTAGACTTTGATGACATTTGGATATTAATCTTATAGTGTGGCTTTAGTCTCTAGTTTTAGCTCTTAGAATCTGAAAATTGGTCCAAGAACATTTGAAGTTAGGGTTTCACTTGTTTTGGATAATTTGGCAAGAAAGGTGTACTTGAGGAAGAGTGTTTCCTTTGGGTCACCTAAGAGGAAGGTTTGAACTCTTATTTGTAAGGTGTGTTGAATATTTTGAAACATCTTCTAGTACTAATCATTGAATAGGAGTAAGGGTCTTTCTATCTATCCTTTAATTTCAAGCATTCTTCTTTTTCATCTCTATTCGATGTGTTGTTTTCTCTTTATTTGGTTGCTGAAATTTGCATCTTAGTAACCATTTTCGTGTGTTCATAGCCATTAGGCTATCATTTGGTATCAAAGCCTTGGTTAGGGTTGTTCCAACATTCCTAAATCTTGGTTTTAGTGTTCTTATTAAGAAAATCCCACAAAAAGAGTCAAAAAATTCAAAAATCTCAAAAAAAAAATTGTGTTGTCTTGTTGTTTGTTGTAGATCCAAAATTTCTAATTTAGATCTACAAGTTTTTATTGTGTTTTGATAGTTTCTGGTGTTAGATTCTTGTTCTCTAACACTAAAAGTGTCTAAATCTACTTTTAGAGTGAAGTTTGGTTGAATTTGAGCTTGATCCACCATTGTTATGCTTTGTTTGAAGCTTTTGAGGTGGGATCTCATTTTTAGTCATCTTGTTTGTGGCATTTTGTGGCTGATTTTATGTTGGTTGTGTTTGTCTTGGTCTAAGGAACCTAGATCTAAAAGAAAATTCAGATTTGAAGTTCATTTGCTTGTTGGTCAAACTTGGTCAACACTTGAATATTCATCTTGCTCATCCATGATCTTCATATCTTAGTGAAGAAGAATATTCAAAGTGTTTGTTTGATCCAAAAGAAGGGAAGAAAGAAAGTGTGCTTGTTGCTAGTCCAAGAATATTCCCTAGTATATTCCTAATCCATCCAAAAGAAAGGGGGGACCAAAGGACAAATCAAGTACATTTGTAATTAATTGGGCGGGACCATTTCATTTTAATTTCATTTAGAGTCTTGAAAGGGCTCCAAATTGTTTACTTACCCCCTCAAATCTGAAAATTCTTCTTCCCAAAGTTGATACTTGGCCAAAACATGGGATTGGGAAATGAAAAAATTCAAAAAAAAAAGACAACCAACCACGTAGCACCACATCATCACTTGTGATCAACCAAATTCATCTCTAAAATTAGATTTTTCTTAGTTTCTCTTTTTTTATTCTAGTTCCTTGTGTGTTAAACTCTATCACTAATTAGCAAACTAGTAACTACCTACTAGGTTGAGAATTATTCTTAGGCCCGTTTGTTTTGTGTCTTTGATTTTTTGTGTGTGTTTTTCATTTTTAAGTCGTAGTATTTTGTTGGTTCAAGTCTATGCATCACTTTATTTGAGTCGTTTCAAACAAAGATTGATTCTGATCCAAAGCTTCTCACCTCTCAAGTAACTTGCCAAGTATTGCGATTCTCCAACACTTGTGAAGCCAAGTGTGAGGTGAGGTTGAATGTGAGTAAAGTGAGGCTTTTGAACTAACTTGTTTGCTCATTTTGTAGATTGTGTTGCTTACTGTTTTTTTTGTTATTTTAGGTACATTTCCCATGAAATCCAAAGGTACTACTTCCCAACCTTTGGGAAATGATGTTATTGGAGCATTTATGGCTCAGTTTGAGGCCTTTTCCCGAGAAATGAAGAATGATAATGATGCCTTGAAAAGTAATGTGGATTCTATGAGGGGTGAAATAATATCCTTGACGGGTGATGTGATCAGATTGAAAGAGAGGGTTGATAGATTATATCCACCAAAGCCTCCACAAAATGTAAACCACCAAGTCCCAAATCTACTTTACCAAAGACCTCACACTCCACAAAATTCCATCCACAAATCTAAATATATCACCAAGGTAATCCAATGCCTCCTCCCCAGGATCCACTAAACCAAAATAACCCCATACAACTAAGAGAAGAGATGGTGATAGAATCAAAGGGTGATGAGGTCGGTTTTCAAGATGGAGAGAATCTTGATGTTGAGATACACAAAGAGTGAAGAAAAGAAAGAAAAGGAAAGGAAAGTCACGAGTAGTAAGGTTGAAAAGGAAAAAAATTTCTTGATTATGGGTTTTGTCCACAAAGAACCTTTGTCACTACCTAACTCAAAAGCTAGCATTTTGCCTAGTTTTGATTCTTCTTATGTGCTGGTACTAGAAGAAATGATAATCAAGAAAGATCCAAAGGGAGTTCCACATGAAAGCATGAGAAATGAACTAGAGGCTCAGTTGACCAAGAGCGCCAAAAAAGTGGGTTGCCCAAGCCTTACCCGAGGTGACTTTGCTACCCTCAACACTTCTTTGAACTTCAAATATTGTGATTTAGTGTCTAATGAAGTGGTTTTGGGTTTGCAAGTGCATAGCTCTTCCTTAGTAACTCTTTTGTTTTGAATAATGATCAACTTTCTCTTAAAACTAGTTCACTACTTAAGCATGAGAATGGTATGTTTGAGAATTTCCTAGTTAGTGATGATGCTTGTATTGATGATCTTGGTATTGAACATGGCCGTTTGAACTTGTGAAATGAAATTCATGATATTAGTCTTGTTTATAGTGGCCTTGTGTATGTCAAAGTTGTGCATAATGTCTTGAATGATTGTGAACTTGGTAACCTAGTGAAAGGAATGGACCATCTAGACTTAAACCTTTATCATTTGCTCCCATTTGACCCCGGCATACTCTTGAGATGTGAAGGTTATAGTTGCTGGTCGTCTTCACTTATTCTTAATATTGAGGCTATTCATATCTTTGGTACCCTTTATGCTAAGGTTTTTATGTTAAAAATCAAGGATATGTGGATGTATGTTAAGTGTGAGCAACCATGGGTTGATGATATAAGTGTGGTACTAATGCTAACACTCCTACCAAGGGGATTTTGTGTTTTGTTTTTGCTCTCTCTTTGGTTTTGCAAGATCTAAAATTGAGGACAAATTCCTTTAAGATGGAGAGAATGATACAAGCACAAGGAGCATCAAAAGCACAAAGTATGGTCTAAGGGTCAAGTCTTTGGAATTAGAAAGCAATTGAAGACTTTTCAGAGTATTTTGAAGCCTTGGTCAAGAGAAGGAAGGAAGGGAACTTAAACACTCAAGAGGCACCCCAAGTGAATGGCATTGAAGTCATTATGCACTCCAAAACAACACTCAAGAGGCACCCCAAATTCCCTCCCTCATTAAGGGCATTTTTGTCCATTAAATGTAACAGTATAAATAGACCATTTTACTTCTCTTTTCATTAGAATTTGATGACATTTGGATATTAATCTTATAGTGTAGCTTTAGTCTCTAGTTTTAGCTCTTAGAATCTGAAAATTGGTCCAAGAACATTTGAAGTTAGGGTTTCACTTGTTTTGGATAATTTGGCAAGAAAGGTGTACTTGAGGAAGAGTGTTTCCCTTGGGTTACCTAAGAGGAAGGTTTGAACTCTTATTTGTGAGATGTGTTGAATATTTTGAAACATCTTCTAGTGCTAATCATTGAATAGGAGTAAGGGTCTTTCTATCTATCCTTTAATTTCAAGCATTCTTCTTTTTCATCTCTATTCTATGTGTTGTTTTCTCTTTATTTGGTTACTGGAATTCGCATCTTAGTAACCATTTTCGTGTGTTCATAGCCATTAGGCTATCAACCTGTATATATAATGAATAGCAATTACTGCATTTAAACTATGTATCTACTGTGTAAACACTGCATAGGACCTGTATATACATTGCATATTAAGTGTTGCATATAAACTACACATAAAGTACTGCATTAATAAAGCATAGAACTTATATAACATGCATCATATACAAAATTTCAGTATTCCAATTAGATTATCACTATCAAGTATAAAAATAAAAGATATATAACTTACCTAACTAACAAATTCATTACTTACTGAATCGGTTAACGATACTCCTAGCTATGCCAATGTGAAGAACCACTGTTTCATTTTAACAGTATCAACTCCATAGTTAAAATATTTTCAGAGAGTATTGACAGAATCTGAATAAACTGGCCTGGAAAAAAATGTTACCAAAATTGTAATATATGATAAAATAAAGTAAAATAAAAAGAAAATTCAAACAGAAACTTACATCTATTTAACGCGCAATGATCTCGCAACAAACCTGTTAAACTTTAATGTCACTTTCATATCATTAATTCGCTCCGTAATACTCTTCACAAAAGGATGCTTTATAGACAAAACACATTTACTTGGCTGAGCATTCTCTATACACTTAGATGATTGACCTTCGACTTTACCACAACCAGAATCAAATTTTGACAAAAATGAAGATTCATATACTGCCGCTGGCTTTCGTAATCAGCGAGGAATAGCATGTGTTTCATCCAACATAGCAGACGCAGCCACCATGTTTTCCTCAATTCCTTTAACATTATCACTTGCAGTTGCATCAAATTTTCTAACATTATCACATACTAAATCAGTTGCACCAGTTGTTGCAACACTCTTATCGAGTTGAGTGAACTTAGAAAATTCAGCGTCTGAAATTTCTGACTAGTCAAGCTCATTCTGGCTAAGCACTGCCACATTACCTTCTTTTTGTGTCTTTTGATCATGAAAAGGTTGAGTAAATTTATACACTTCAGAAATAGTAAAATTAGACCAATCACTATCAACCTGACTATTTCTACCCTCCCCTATATCCTTATTTTCACCTGAGCTTTGTGTGAACTTCAAAAAATTAAAATTTGGAAAATTCTTTCAAGCACCGTCCTTAAAAGTTTCAGCCGCAGAATCAACATCAACATGACCACCTACACAATCACCTACAAAACTAACTTTCTCTACAACAGCATCCACAAAATATCCAATTACGTCACCACCAACACACTCTATTGCTTTCCCTACATCATCCATCAAATTGTCACTTATATGATCCACTTCCGATACAACATCATTTTGTTGTCCCACATTAGGTGGATCATTAACTTGATCATCACCTGTACCACAAACATTAGGTGTCTCATCGTCTTTTTCATTTGAGTTGTCACCATCGTTATCACCAATTGATGTACCAACCTGTAAAAAAAAACTTTGTAAAATAAGCACAATAGTGTATATAAGTTTTGTTAAAAAACAGGAAAAATTCAAGAAAAGAATACCTTAGGCTCATTCTTTATATCTAGATCTCGAAAAATGAATTCAAATGAGGATTTCATAAACTTCTCCATCAAGGAAACCTTTTCCGTTAACTAAACATAAAAGGAAAAAGTTAACACATCAATTAACAAAAACATACAAATATTAATAAAAACTTTCGACATACCATTTTAACATTACTTCTCAAAAGTGCCAATTCACTATCTGAGCTCGACTGACTACATTCTTGTTTACTAGTGCTAGGCAAATCAATAGAGTGGCCAACCGCATCCACAGGTTTGAAATCAGGTAATTCAAGGATTATTTTTTCAAGAACTGTCGGTGTAATGTTACGCAACACAACCTACACATACAAAACAGCACTCAACATTTAAGAAGCACATTACAATTTAACAAAGCATATATAAATTATAATTTAAAACAACGATATACCTGTTCTTGCCTAACATAAAAAAATGCAGACTTGACCTCCTTGTATGTTGGTCTATACTTTACAAACCAATTCAGTATACGTGGCACACCATCGCCCACTCAATCAGCAAGATGGCCATCAGCATAAGGACGGCACTCATAAAACCAACACTGAAATGCAAAAGGAAAACCAGCACAATGATACATAATTTTCGCTGATAAACCTTAGATAATTTTCGCTGATAAACCTTAGACTTCATTGACTCCAACATCAGACGAAAACATAATATTCCCCAAGAAAATATTTCATAGTTCCCAGATTCAACCAATTAGAAATCATTCTTAGTTATAACATAACTATACGTGACAGAAAAAATAAAGGAATAAATGAAGAACAAAACAGAAAATTGTAAAGCATCTTCATCACATCGCCGCTTTTTTCCCATGAAACGCTTTTCTAAATCAAGCTTTGTGACCTTGGACTTTCCTGAAAAATACAACTCCATCAGCTTACTTTCTTCACTAAGAGCAAACTCATTATTGTAATTTTTGATACATTTTAAGCCGCTAATTATAGCAAACTCTTGTAAGCCGAAACGTAACCTAGTGTTATTCATTTTAATCCATATTTCATCATCTCTCTCACAAACAAGTTCCCTAAGCAACATTCCATGGATAAGTTAATTTTGACGAAAAATATTTGGTAAAGATAAGAAATACCCAAAGCAACTATTGTTAAACAAATCAAGTTGCTTCTTATCCAACTTAGATTTCAACGCAGTCACAATACCACAGTTTGTGTGCACACTGAGCTGACACTTATAATGATCAGATAGACCAAGAAACAAATCCCAAACATGTAATACATAAGTGTACTTTTAGGTATAAATATTTCAAAAAGCTACATATATTACTCATACAGTATTCATTACAACAGTGTTGCTAATTGTACATAGTTACAATATAAATAGTCAAATTATACACAGGTCTTATACAATCCTGATACACAAATAGTTATACAGTCAATATACACTAATTTTACTCATACAATAGAAATATTCAAACGATACACAGTTCTTATACAATCTTGATACACAAATAGTTATACAGTCAATGTACACTAATTTGACTAATACAGTATTCACTACAATAGTGTTGCTAATTTTACACAGTTATAGTATAAATAGTCAAATTATACACAGTTCTTATGCAATCCTAATACACAAATAGCTATACAGTCAATGTACAGTAATTGTACTCATACAGTATAAATATTCAAACTATACGTAGTTCTTATACAATCCTGATGCACAATTAGTTATACAGTCAATACACACTAATTTTACTCATACAGTATAAATATTCAAACTATACGCAGTTCCTATACAATCCTGATACACAAATAGTTATACAGTCAATGTACACTAAATTTCACAAAAATCACTAACCAATATATTTCATATACAACACTGACACATATTATATACATCAATAACACACATATTTCAGACATACACAAATTCTACACAACAAGTGAACATCTATCAGACATAATTAATACATACAAAGCACAAACAATGTACCTCAAAATCAGTTAATTTGGGTATTTTTCTCTTTCAAGGAACTTTTTTACTTTTCTTTTTGGATGATTGAGCATCATCTTCTCCATCATTAGATCGATTCCTTTTTTTCGTTTTTTGGGGAGGAACAAGAGTATCTCCTTCATCATTCACACTTATCTTCTCCTTTCCTTTAGATGACTTATCATCATCTTCATCATTTTTTGAATCACTATTTTTTTATTTTTTTTTTCAAATAACAACAAGATCTGAATCATCACTCACATCTGTATGTGCCTTATTTTAGCTGATTTTTTTTATTTCGTCATTGATGGATCACCCACTAATTTACCTCGAGACCTAGTAATTCGACTAAGACTAGCATGAACATTCTTCAAATCGTTCAATCGAACATACAACAACAACAAACCCAGTGTATTCCCACCTAGTGGGGTCTGGGGGGTAAGATGTACGCAATCCATACGAACATAGGATTTGTTAAATCTTCAAAATCATCATCAGGAGCAACGAAATTAGGATCATATCTTATACCTTGACCAGTTAATTTCGTATCAGTATTAACTTTTTTTTCATTTTCAGCACAACAAACGTTAGAAAACCTAATCGCAAAGAACAGTCAAAAAAGGTAAGGGAACTATAGGTACCAGTTACTTTTTTTTTTCGGGAAAAGGACAACTGCAAACGTTCATCCTTTAGCGTAAATTGTAGGTACAAGTTTTGTTTTGTTTTTTGGAAAAGAACAACTGCAAAGGGTGCGTGTGATTTTTTTTATTCTTTAACATGTGATTTATTAAAATAGAGGGTGCGTGTGGCTTATAAAATAAAAGGCTAATAAATGGTATTAAAAACAGTCGAAGTATTACTTTTATCCAAAATGAAAAATATGGCCATTATTATCCATTACTTTTTAAAAAAAACTACATAGTGTCCTTTTCTCTTAAAATAAATTAAATAATGAGTCATACTTATCTTGCTAGAACTTTCTGTTTACTTCTTCGTTTCTTCTCATACTAATTGGTTAAATTACCAAACAAAATTAATTAAAAATGTTGGCATACATTTCTGAAGTGGTCAGACTAACTAGTTATTTTCTCCTCTTAAAGTCAATTTTAGGTTATTAAAAAGGTGAAAAGACAAAAATCACACTTCAAATTAAACTATTTTTATAAAATTTAAATTTTATTTTCAAGCCATTTCAATTTACTGGACTATTCTATATCATTTCTACACATCTTTTCTATAGTTTTTATACAAATCTTATACATATAAATATTCTACACGAAAATTATACATTTTTTATACACAATTTATACAATAACTGGACATTTTTACACGTTTTACACAAAAATTATATAATTTTCATACACTTTCTATATATTTTTTATATATATTTTATACATATACATATTTGATAGAACTATACAATTTCTATACATATATCTTATATAGATACACATTTTATTTAATAATTATAGCATTTTTATATAATTTAATTATTATTTCTAAACAATAAAAAAATCAGAATATTTGATCAGTTAAAAAATTTATAGCAAAAAAAATTAAAATATTTTTTAAGGGCCGAATTGCCCAAGTTGAATACTGTATCAGTATTGTATATAGACTGTATTAATATGGACGGTATATGGACTACATAGGCCAAAATGGCCCAAATTAGGAAATGACTATAAAGCGGAAATAGTATATCCGACTGATCACTTTTTAGAAAATTTTCTAACTTGGGCTATTTATTTTTAAAAATGTTATAGAGTGTCATTTTCCCTATTAAAAAGTGATGACCCATTTAGGTTCTTCTTTAGGGCAATGTCAACATTACAGGCCCACAAACTTATCTGGGCCTTTAGCCCATTTATTGTGACATTACTGGAAGTTAAGTTTGAGCCACATGGATAGTTGTCAGAAGCCCAATGAAGCAATTGAAGTCCTGTAGGACCATGAAAATGAAGAAATCAATGACTAGGGAGAGTATCGGCTACGGATTTGATCTAACCAATATCCTTAGTTCAAATTTGAATGTCTAAGAATCCATTAAATATCTTCCGATTTCATAGATAAATCGGAAGATACGGAGGTCGTTTGGTTGGAAAAGAGTTGTCCGGAGATAATTAATCAAGAAATTAGTTATTCTAAAATTAGTTATCATATTATATGTATGAAATAACTTACCACACCACTATGGTGTAAATGGTTGGATGAATGATCTCGGTACTTATTAATACTTCACACTAAGGGTGTCAAGTGGACCGGGCCGACTCGACCCTCGTAACTAATCCGGCCCGATTTGACTCGACCCTGACAAAGCCCGATTATTTTTTAAAATAGGCCCGGCTAAAACGGCCCGGACAAAGCCCGGTTCAGACCCGCCGGTTAACCGACCCGACCCAGAACCTTTTTTTAAAAAAAAAAAGATTTTGGGTCAAACTAGCCGTTGGCCCAACAGCTATATAGCCGTTTTTTGGTCCAAACGGCTAGTTTGGGCCCATTTATTAAAAAAAAAATTAACTTTAAAAAATATTTTTTAATCTCAAAAAAAATTCTATAAATAGCCTACAACTTTAAATCATTTTTCACACAATTTTTCACTCTCTCAAATCTCATTCTCTCTCAAATCTCAATTCTCAAATATTCAATATATTTAATTTCTTAAAGTGTTCACTTTAATTTTTTAATTTTTCGTTTACAAAGTACAAGCGGAAGTTTCTAAAGTCGCAACCTTCGGATACTTTCAAAATTTGGTATTGTCGTTCCATCTCTTACGTTTAATTTTTATTTATTGTATTAATTGTTTAATATTTAATTTTATTATATTTGTGTATTTTGAATATTTTTAGTTTGATTTAATTTATATTTTGGATACATTAAGAAACCTCACTACTAAAGGTGTTAAAAAAAAAACTCCCGGAAGCGGTAGTGGTAGTAAAAAGCGAATTACTAGCGGTAGAGGTAGTTCAAGTAGTAGATATACCCGTGTGCCTTCGCCTCCGGTACCGCTTGGTACACCTTTTGAGGAAGAAATAGGTGTAGGTGTTCACGATATGAATTATGTAGAAGCTCAGAAAAATTACGGTATAGAAGAAGAAAATGAAGTAGATGCGGTTAATTTAGACGAAGATAATCAAAATATTGTTGAGACACCCGCAGTAGGAGATGCTAACGTTAGATCTAAATCGATTAATCTCCCTCCCCGTCCTCCCAGTGCCCCAAGACCTCGTAAAAAAATTAGTGTTGCATGGCAATTTTTTTAACGTATATCAGATATTGAGGTGTAATGCAATATTTGTCAACAAATATATAAGCATAGAAGTGGAGGCAAGTAAGGGGGTACGGGTAAGTTAATGAGACATATAGCTGAAGATCACAAAAGAGAGTTAAATATTGCACAAGGTGATGGGGATGTTGGTGGGCCAACGCAAACTAGAATGGATCCAGCAATCGGTCACGTAGCGAAGAAGTATAATAAATTGAGGGACCGGGAAGAAATAGCTAAAATGGTAGCTGTGGGTTGTTTGCCTTTTAATTTTCCTTCTTCTGATGCCTTTATTCGTTATAAACAAGCAATTTATAATCCTATGTTTAACGGTATTCCTAGAACTACTTGTCGGTCTGATATTTTTAGACTTCATTCACAATATTATTTTTATTTATCAACATTGTTAAAAAATATTCAATGTAGATTGTCCCTAACTTCTGATCTTGGTCGTGCTGTAAATAAAAATGATTATTTAACCGTTACTTGTCATTGGATGGATAGTAATTTCGTGATGCAAAAACGTATTCTTACTTTTTTATATGATGAAGATCGTAAACATACTAGACAATTTATTGTTGGTTCTATTGTTAAAATTATCGGATATTATGGTATCAAAAATAAAATTTTACGTATTGCTTTTGATAATACTTCTAACAACAAGATTGCTATAAAAAAAAAAATCTACGCTATCTCCGCCCTTGCCTGAAATTTTTCATATTAAGTGTACATGTCATATATATAATTTAATTGTAAAAGATGGTCTTGAGTTTTTTGAGCTTTATATTGAAAAAAATCATCTTGTCGTTGGTTTATTCAAGAAAATAATCGTAGATCGAGAATTAGAGAATTTAAAGTTAAATGTCAAGAAAATGGACTTACACCAATTTTGATGCCTGGGAAAATTGATACTAGATGAAATTCTACGTATGAATTTATAAAAACTTGTTATAAATATAGAATTCCTATTACACTAACTTTTAACCAACATTGCGGTTCATTTGCTGATTCTGCTGATTACATGCTACATAATTCTGATTGGGTTGTAATTAATGATCTTGTTAAGTTTTTAGGAAAAATTTATGTAGCTACGGTTGAATTTTTCGGTGCTTATTATCCTATTGTTTGTAATATTTTGTCATATATAGCCGATATTTCTGGTTTGCTCAAAGAATAGAAAAATAAAGAAGGTTATAAAGAAACTGTTGGCGCCATGTTTACGAAATTTAAAAAATATTTTTTTTCGATTCCCCATATTTACTTGGTTGGTGCTATGCTAAATCCGTGCATGAAATATAATAATATGTGCCACTTTAGTACTCTTATTTATACTAACTTAAAAATAAATACTAACTATGATTCTGAATAAGTACAACCTAATTTGTGGACGGCTACGGCTGATGCAAAGGATTACATAGAAAAATTATATAATCACTATACTGATTTATTTGATTTAGCCTTACCTATAAATATCACTCCAACTGTCGCTCCTCATCCTTTCGAGGAGCCATCATCTTCTAAAAGACCAGCACATAGTATTTTTTCGGATTCGTTTTATGATTTAAATTGCTGGAACAGTGTTGATGAGAGAACTTACACATCAACTTATCGGGAAGAGTTGAAATATTATATTCGGACGGCACCAGAGGATCGCAGACGACGGATCAACATGTTGGATTGGTGGAGGAGTAATGAAACACAATATCCTGTGCTTTCAAGATTAGCTAGAGATATCTTGAATGTTCCAATGTCAACCGTTGCATCAGAGAGAGCCTTTAGTCAGGGACGACAGCAGCTTGGAGACAACCGACACTCATTGGGAAACAATGCAATGAATGTTCTAATTTGCCTCAGAGATTGAATTAGAGCGGAAAGAAGAAACCAAGGAATGGAACTGGAGCCAAGTGACGAGCTGAAACTTGAAGAAATTATGACTTCACGGGAGAACTCAGCAGAATCAAGTCCAATGCATGATTTTGCCCCCGTTGACTTCGACTATCCTAATCAAGTTCCCGTTAATATTAACATGAATATGTTGAAAAAAATGATACATAATTTGTAGATTTTTCCTTCATGTAAATTATAAATTTTGGATCATTTTACAATCAATAAAATTTTCCAAATTCATTCACTCTTTAGTCCTTACTTTTTATATTTTTTCATTTAACGATTTAAAATTTTAAATTGAATTTCTAGTTTTTTACTTTAAATTAAAAACTTACTTCTAATATATTATTAATTTACTACCAAATATTATTAATTTATTATATTAAGTAGCATATGTTTAGTATATTTGTGCATATATCTTCTATAGAAGTGTATATTTAACGTATACATGTGTATATGTTTTATAAATTAGTATATAAGTATATCTATATATATTGTAATGTATATATAACGTAGTATGTTTTATAAATAGTAGTATATATACATTGAATGGTGCGTATACACGTGTATATAGCTTCTATAGAAGTATATATCTAGCGTATACATGTGTATATGTTTTATAAATTGGATATCTTCTATACAAGTGTATATATGTGTATGTATCTTCTATAGACGTATATATTTAAAATATACAAGTGTATATGTTTTACAAATTAGTATATAACTATATATATACACATATTGTAGTATATATATATATATGTATATTGTAGTATATATTTTATTTAAAATAGTATATATATATATATTGAATGGTGTGTATATATGTGTATATATCTTCTACAGATGTATATATTTAATATATACAAGTGTATATGTTTTACAAATTAGTATATAACTATATATATATATATACATATTGTAGTATATATATATATATATATGTATATTGTAGTATATATTTTATTTAAAGTAGTACATATATATTGAATGTTGTGTATATATGTGTATATATTTTCTCTAGACGTATATATTTAACGTATACAAGTGTATGTGTTTTACAAATTAGTATATAACTATATACATATATATACATATCGTAGTATATATATGTATATTGTAGTATATATTTTATTTAACGTATGACATATATATTGAATGGTGTGTATATATGTGTATATATCTTATATAGATGTATATATTTAACGTATACAAGTGCATATGTTTTATAAATTTGTATAATATAACTATCTATGTATTTTAATCCATGTATATTGTAGTATATATTTTATTTTAAGTAGTACATATACATTGATTGGTGCGTATATATGTGTATATATCTTATATAGATGTGTATATTTAACGTATACAAGTGTATATGTTTTATAAATTAGTATAATGTAACCATCTATACATTGTAATACATATATATGTATATTGTAGTATATATTGTATTTAAAGTAGTACATACATATTGAATGGTGCGTATATATGTGTATATATCTTCTATAGACGTATATATTTAACGTATACAAGTGTATATGTTTTATAAATTAGTATATAACTATATATATATATACATAGTATATACATACATATTATAGTATATATTTTATTTAAAGTAGTACCTATATATTGATTTAAAATGATTTAAAATGAATTTCTAGTTTAAATTAAAAACTTACTTTTAATATATTATTAATTATCACACACACACACACACACACACACACACACATATATATATATATATATATATATATATATATATTGTAGTATATACTTTATTTAAAGTAGTACATATATATTGAATGGTGCGTATATATGTGTATATATATCTTCTATAGACGTATATCTTTAACGTATGCAAGTGTATATGTTTTATAAATTAGTATGTAACTATATATATATACATATTGTTGTATATATATATATGTATATTGTAGTATATATTTTATTTAAAGTAGTACATATATATTGAATGTTGCATATATATTTGTATATATTTTCTAAAGTAGTATATATTTAACGTATACATGTGTATATATTTTATAAATTAGTATATAACTATGTGTGTGTGTATATGTATGTATATATATATATATATATATAAAGTAGACAAGTAGTACATAAATATTGAATGGTGTGTATATATGTGTATATATCTTCTATAAGCGTATATATTAGACGTATAAATGTGTATATGTTTTATAAATTAGTATATATATATATATATATATATATATATATATATATATATATATATATATTATATACTATTATAGTATATGTTTTATTTAAAGTAGTACGTATAGTCATATATAATTATATATTGAATGGTACGTATATATGTGTACTTGTTTATATATATTTTTTAAAATATGTATTGTATATTGGAGTGTATATAGTATATATAGTGTATATTGGATTATTTATTTATTTTTTAAACGGGTTTGACCGGTTTTTAATCGGGTTTGATTGAGTTTTGGTGGGTTTGATCGGGTTGGGTTAAGTGGGCCGGGTTAGGGTAGACTTTAATTTTTTTATTTTTGGGCTCGACCCGGTCCATCTAGCGCCAAAACCTGCCTTCAACCCGATTAAAATAGAAGGGCCGGTTTCGAGTTGGCCCGACCCGAACCGTTTGACACCCGTACTTCACACCAAATATGAGATAAATTAATCCCTCATTTATCCTGAAATTATTTATTTATCATACCTCACACTAATGACCCCCACTCTAGTAATCCACTGAAAAGGGTAAAAGAAGGTTCCCAGTTCATGTGGAAAATTAACTTTGAAGTTGTTACTTGGAACTTATTTTAATAAGCCACTCGTTTGTTCCTAAATATCGGGCGTTCTTAGTAGAAATAGATTTTTTTATAATACTTGTTATTTAAGAATCAAGACACGATTAATTGTTTATTTCATTTTCATTCTTAATCTTAAATATAACAAGATATTTATATGATGCAAAAGAGAGAAACATCAAATAGAGATTGGTGATAAATAAAGATAATTTTATCAAATTATCCTTTAGTTAATGTCTTTCTTAAGAGGGGTGCAAACTATATACGGTTAAACCTCTCTATAATGACATTGTTTGTCTGAAAATTTCATGACTTCTATAAAGGTATTGTTATATATGTATACTGACATTTGACATTCAAATCTCATTTAACTATTACTAACAAAAGTAACCAAAATTAGAAAAAAAAACATGAATATAAAAAAGACAAACATTAATCTCTTTTTTCCTGTGAAGTTATGAAATACCTGATGTACATTATTTATATACAATATTTTCTTTTTAGCTAGATATTAGAACTTAAAATTTACTGTGTATATTACATTAATGATGATTATTACAAATATTTTTGTATTTTATTTTGTACATAATATGTTATTGTAGAGAAATAAAATTATAAAGAGTATAACACTATAATAAGTGTCATTGTTATTATAGATAGAGCGTCGTCATAGAGAAGTAAACATGACATGAAAAATCGATTACGAAGAAAATTAGACCGCTATAATAAAATGATAAAATGTCATTATAACGAACTAACGTTATAGGGATGGTGTCACTATACGTACATACAAATTAAACTCAACGTTTTACACGTATTCTCCCTGTTCAAATTTACTTGTCAGATTAAAACTTTGCACAATTATTAAGAAAACAATAATTGGTATAGTAATTTTACTATTATTGCTATTAATTGATGTTTAATAATTGATATTGAAAAATTATTTATAGAATAAATAATTAATATTAAGAGTAATACATTTAAAAAAAATTCTTAACTGTTAAAAATAAGTACTATCTTCGTTTCAAAATATTTGATTCTTATTGACTTGACATATCCTTTAAGAAAATATTAATTATGTGCTTATTTTATTATGTTTCTTTCAAGATTATCCTAGTTACATATTCTCTCCGTCCCATTTTACTCGTTCTAATTTGATATTGCACATTAATTAAGAAAAATAATTAATAACATAGCAACTTTATCATAGTATTCCTATTAAATGATGTTTACATTTTAATTTAAAAAAAAAAAAATTATTACTAAGGATAAAAAAAAAGAAAAAAAAATTATCTCAATTAATGAAAAATGACAAGTAAAATAAGAAATCAAATTAAAATTTTTGGGACGAATAAAACGGGACGGAGGGAGTACATTTTATATAGTTATTTAATAATAGAATAATCTTGAAAGGAACATAATAAAATTTTCTTGATTTCATAAATAAAACAATTAAACTGAACTAAATACATTTAATAAGAGAATCAACTATATTGAAATAGAGAGAGTAATTAATAATAAAAATCAAATTAGAATAATAGTATTTACTCTCCATTCCAAAATAATTAAATTGTTTGGTATGACACACCTTTTAAAAAAAATCTTTAGGACATAAATTATAGATTATTTTCTATTATTATCCTTTTAAATTGTTCATAAATTACTTTTCTAGAAAATATGAAGTACTTAAAAAACTCATTAAATGAATAAGTAAAATTAACAAAAATTTTCAACATGTATCTGAATGAGCAATTTATTTATTTTAATTATTAAAATATAACTTAACAATTTATTTATTTTGAAATGAGGTAACTAGAGTAGGTAAAAACATGGCACAGACAACAACCGATAAACTTGAAAATGTCAGTAATTATTGTAAAGATAGCTCTGTGTAAATGGCTGGACCATAAATTCCATCATTACTCCCACGTTTTTCACTGTCTAGACCATTCATCATAATCACTCGTATATTATATGGTTGCACAAAACCAATTCAACTCATTTTATTCAAAAAAAAATTAAAAAAAAAATACCTTCTCAATTTCATTAACTAATTCACCAAAATATGGCACAAAAATCTTCAAAATTCAATTGCCATATCGTAGCAATGCCTTATCCAGGAAGAGGCCATGTAAATCCCATGATGAATTTCTGCAAAATCGTAGTAGCAAAATATCCCAACATATTCATCAGTTTCATTGTCACTGAAGAGTGGCACAGCTTCATCAGTTGGGACAAATTACCAGAAAACATCAACTATGCAACAATCCCTAACGTTATTCCATCCGAAGTTGGTCGGGCTAAAGATTTTCCTGGATTTTTCAAAGCTACTTTAACTAAGCTGGAAGGTCCAGTTGAGAAATTGGTTGATGAGCTTTTGATGAAACCAAGTGTTATAGTATATGATACGTATTTAAGTTGGGTTATTGGATTGGGTAATAGGAAGAATATTCCTGTGGCTTCTTTTTTTACTATGTCGGCAGCTGTGTTTTCCATTTCTTATCACATGGATCTTCTTGCTCAGAATGGGCATTATAATGCCAATTTAACAGGTATTGTATTTTCATTAATTATTCTTTGGTTTTTTTCCTTCAAATTAAACTAATATTGCTGGAAGGGGAGCCTTGGAGCAAACAGTAAACTAGTTGTCCTGTGACCAGGACGTCGCGAGTTCAAAGACGTGGAAATAATCTCTTGCAGAAATGTAGGTGAAGGTTGTGTACAATAATACTTGTAGTTCGGCTTTAGCAGGAACTTTAGTGTACTATTATGACTTCTTTATTTCCTTTTCCAAACTGTTTTTACTAATTTTTCATCGAGAGAGTCTATCGGAAACAATCTATCCACCTCAGGAATAAGGTCTGTGTACACCTACCGTCCCCAAACCCGATTATTGGTGAGTTGTAGTTCAGCTGCTACTATGCAACCACCCCTACGGCTAACCCATCGAGTCAATGCACAATCATTACACCTAGCTACCATTGCACAAGTTGACATATCTCAAGTAGGCCAAGGCAAAAAATTAGTTTTCACTCTGCTGAAGCCTGATCAAAAGTTATGGTTCCTTCAAAAATTTAAACTACTTTACAGTCCCTTTTGACTTGTGGATTTTACTGGGTATGTTGTTGTTGGAGTTCGGAGCCTAAAGGGAAAGTATTTTTATCGAAAGTTCCAAAGTGGCATATCATAATTGAAACATATCAAAACGGACAAGGTAAACACAAGTGATTACCTTGTCCATTAAAAGTTAAACTCCGTTTGGTTACATGCTAAACTGCAAGGTAAAGTGATTTTTTCAGTCATCTTGCAGAAAAATTTTACCCGTGTTCGATTTTACCTTGCACTTTAGCATGTAACCAAGCGGCTTTAACTTTTAATGGACAAGGTAATCACCTGTGTTTACCTTGTCCGTTTTGGTATTTTTTAATTTTGATATGCCCTTTTAAATTTTTTGATAAAAGAACTTGCCCTTTAGGCTCCGAACTCGTTGTTGTTGTACCGTCCCTTTTGAGTTTTGTCTTACAATACAACTCTTTAGCCAACAACAAAATTTATCTGCCTCCTGGTTGCGTGCAAGCTGACCTAAACACCATATTTATTAAAAAAGGAGAATTGCAATGTGTTCTCCCAGAGCAAGCTATTGATTAACCATTTCTAACTCGACGTGATTATCATCATTCATGTACAGGAAAAGTGCAAGAGCAGGTTGACTATATTCCTGGAATTCCTTTGATTCGCGTTTTAGATCTTCCTACTCCATTTCATGGAATGGGGCAAGAATTATTGGATGTTGTTAAGGACGTCTTCTCTACAGCTTCTAAAGCACAATATCTTTTGTTCACTTCAGTCTACGAGCTCGAATCCACTGTTATCAATGCTCTAAGGCAAATATTCTCGATCCCTGTCCATCCGATTGGTCCAGCAATACCTTACTTTACTAGTGAAAATAATCCCTCTTCGACTACTTCTATAGATGAGCCAGAGTACATGAAGTGGTTAAATTCTCAACCAAATGGCTCGGTTTTGTACATATCACAAGGGAGCTTCCTTTCTGTCTCGCGTGATGAACTGGATGAGATTGTGGCTGGTGTGCATGATAGTGGTGTTCGATTCTTTTGGGTGGCCCGTGATGAAACTGTTCGGTTTCAGAAAAATGGATGTAGTGCGGGGCTTGTTGTGCCCTGGTGCGACCAATTTAAGGTGTTGTCACATCGTTCGATTGGTGGATTTTGGTCGCATTGTGGATGGAATTCGACTAAAGAAGCAGCATTCTCAGGCCTTCCAATGCTGACTTTTCCTATTTTCTGGGATCAACAAACTAACAGCAAGCAAATTGTCGAAGATTGGAAGATTGGTTACAGGGTGAAAGAACATGACCAATGTTCGGTAAGGAGGGAAGAGATCTCTAACCTATTGAAATGGTTTATGGATTCTGGAAATGAGCAAGTGATGGAAACGAGGCGAAGGGCGAAAGAAATACAGAAGATATGTCAGTGTTCCACTGCAAGTGGTGGATCTTCTGAAATTAACATTGATGCTTTCATTAAGGATGTTTCGTGCCATAAATAGAGTTGATGCAGATTGCAGTGTTAGTTGAACTTGTAAGTGGACATATAATTGATTTATGTTCATGAGATTATTGTGGGAAATTACCGCAGAATTACCAATTGTTGTTATAGAGTAGAGGTGTTCTACCACTATAGAGAACCCATTCATTAGCTACATTTGTTTTGTTCAGTTTGAATACCATAACGCCCTAAAACTCAAGTTGTTTGGTACGGGGAAAAACTCTTAAAATTATTTCAGTATATAGAAAATCCAATTGCTTTTTGAATATGAACTTTTGCATCGTTAATGCTACATATCCGTCTTCATCGCCTGAAAATATAAAGATGGATTTAATATTCTTAGTTTATATGTTTTCAATTGAATTTTGAATAAATTACTTTTACATATTAAATAAATTTATATATTTAAAAAAATACATAAAATTTTGGTCTAAATTATTGATTTGATCGAACTCATAACTGAAACAATAGCTCCCTCTGCATGAGATAATTACGTTTCTCTCTGTCTATTTTTTTCCTTGACGTGGTCCATATTGGGAACTTAATTGAGAAAATTGAAGGAAAGGTGTCTTTTTATGTCTTGAATGGAGGATTGGTGACATTGACCAATTTAAAGGGTCAAATTTAATTAAAGAATTTGATTAGGTTAATTGTGGACTTGATTAATATTTTCTAAACTTTTTAATCTTTTCAAAAATACAAATTAACCCACACCCACAAAATTTTCCTCCCTCTGCAAATCAATCTCTTTCTCTCTTTCTCTCGATAGTTTCTCTCTCTAACTTCTCCCAACCAATAACTTTTTAAATTTCTCCCTCCAATCTTGTGCAATTTCAACCTCTGGCAACAAATAGTTTTGAGTTCTTGCCCATTCCTTTTTTACTTTCAACCGTCAGTCGACGTGACAACATTCTCCGGCGACAACAACTTCTAGTTCTTCATCGTTTCTTTTCGATTTTCACAAGTAAAAAATTAGGGCTTTTAAGTTATGACGAAAATGAGGAACTTGATTTGTTAGTGTTTGTTATTTTTTTTTTTTTTTTTTTTAATGTTTGTTATTTTTTAGTTGAATTTCTCATCTGGATGTATCTGCTACTGCTGTTTTTTATTAATGGATAAAACATGTAACGTGAATTCAACAGATGAGTATTTGTTGCAACATATATGACTAATATGTTGCGCAGATTAGTAATCTGTAGCAACATGTATGACTAATTTGTTGCAACAAATGAGTAATCTGTTGCAACATTTATGACTAATCTGTTGCAATAAATGAGTAATCTGTTGCAACATATATGACTAATCTGTTGCAACAGATTACTCATCTGTTGGATTCGTTTTGTAGTATTGTAATATGAATCCAACATATGGGATATCTGTTGCAACAGATTACTCACTTGTTGCAATAAATGACTCATTTATTGGATTCATGTTGCAGGTTTTATCCATTGTAGCAGTAGCAAATATACCAAATAAAAAATTCAAAAAAAATCATAATTATACTTATAAAATCACCTATGAAGTAATGTCTAAGTGATATACGAACAAAATTTGACTTAAAAAAATTCTAAAATTTCAACAAGGGTACAACAAATAAGTGAAACACATGAAAAATTTCATGAAACAGGTAAAGAAGATAAAAATAGTGTATCATACATCAAATGCAAAAGGATCGAGGGGACAAACGTTTGAGTTTTCCTAGAAACATTTAAGTTCCCTAATATTTTAATTGCTTTCTAATAGTTGACTCATCTGTTACAACAGATTTTCAATCTGTTTGATAATTTCCAACAAATGAATCATCTGATGCAACATGCTAATCATCTGTTGATTCAAATTAAGCAATTATTAGTAATAACTAAACTGATTTAGCTAAAATTAAATACGTCTCTACGACAATGGGACAAACATTTGTGTTCTCCTAAAAATATTTGAGTTCCCTAGTATTTTAATTATTTTCCAACAGATTATCTATTTATTGCAACAAGTTAGTCATCTATTGCAATAGATGATTATAACAGGTTAGTCATTTGTTTATTCAAATTAAGCAATTATTAATAATAATTAAATTAAATTAATTTAATTAAAATTGAAGACAAGTCTTTAATACAAGACCTTAGACAAGGGGACAAATGTTTGAATTCTCCAAAAAATATTTGACCTTTAGTATTTTAAATTGCTTTTCAACATATATCGAACTCAGAATCAAAATGAGCCACGGAATTAAAAAACTGATCAAAATAGGCCACCTATTTAAAAAGTTACCAAAATAGGCTAAACGTAATAATTTATTACGTTTTCTACTTTTTTCTTAACGGTCAACTAACGGAGTTGACTTTTACAAAAACGTAAGAATTTCTTACGCTTTACATTTTTTTTTGTAAAACGTAAGAAATTCTTACGTTTTATAAAAACAAATATAAAACGTAAGAAATTTTTACATTTTATATGATAACCGAGGTAAAAAATACAATGAATTGTCAAATCAATTAAAAAGATATTAAAAACAAGAGTTGTACAACGTAATAAAAAGTTACGTTCTTAACTTTTTTATAGCAGTGATCCCCCACCCACAATTCCTTTTTTCACAAATGTCTCATCACTTCTACTTTTTCCTCTTTTTACATATGATAATTATGAATTTTTTTATTAGTTAAATTTATTTAAATTTTACATGTAGTTCAAATAATTTATTTTTTCTAATAAATTTTTACGTTTTACATAAAAAAAAATAAAAAAGAAGTATCAATTACCTCATTAACTTAACAATTTTCTTATATTTATTCTATATCAAAAAATAAACACTTCTATCCTTAATTATCCGATTTTTCTTTAAAAAAATTATACTTTTGAGTTTTCCTCTACTCCAAAATAGTGAAATGTTGAATTATCGTTGGTCAAATATGCTACTATATACAAGAATTATATTTTTGGGGGAGTGTTCCTAAAAAAATGCATTTTCTTATATTAATTTAGGAGTGTTCCTAAATTAAATTGTGATTTTTTACTCCATTAATTATAATATGAAACATATTTGTGCATGTGAGTCTCCTCAATATCCTAATCAAAACACTAATCGAAAACTACGATGAATCACTATCCGAAAAAATTAATTTCATATTTTTAACACACCAAAAAAAATATAATTCTTGTATATAGTAGCATATTTGATCGACGATAATTCAACATTTCACTATTTTGGAGTAGAGGCAAACTCAAAAGTATAATTTTTTTTAGAGAAAAATCGGATAATTAAGGATAGAAGTGATTTTTTTTGATATAGAATAAATATAAGAAAATTGTTAAGTTAATGAGGTAATTGATACTTTTCTTTTTAAATTTTTTTATGTAAAACATAAAAATTTATTACATGGAGAAAAAAATAAATTATTTGAACTACATGTAAAATATAAATAAATTTAACTAATCAAAAAATTCATAATTATCATATGTGAAAAGAGGAAAAAGTAGAAGTGATGGAACATTTATGGAAAAAAAGAATTGTGGGTGGGGGACCACTGCTATAAAAAAAGTTAAGAACGTAACTTTTTGTTATGTTGAACAACTCATTTTTAGTATCTTTTTAATTGATTTGATAATTCACACCATTTTTTTCCTCGTTGATCGTGTAAAATGTAAAAAATTCTTACGTTTTATAAAAAATTTATAAAACGTAAGAATTTTTTACGTCTTACAAAAAAAATGTAAAACGTAAGAACCTGTAAAAGTCAACTCCGTTAATTGATCGTTAAGAAAAAAATAGAAAACGTAATAAATTATTACGTTTAGCCTATTTTGGTAACTTTTTAAATAGGTGACCTATTTTGGTCACTTTTAAAATTCTGTGGCTCATTTTGGTTCTGGGTTCACATATATCTTATCTATTTAATAATTTCCAATAGATGAGTCATATGTCGCAACAATTTAGTCATCTGTTCCAACAAATGTCTATATTTGTTGGATAATTTTCAATAAATGAGTTAGCTATTGCAACAGGTTAGTCATCTGTTGCAACAGATGTCTATATATGTTTGGTCATTTTCAACAAATGTCTTTAACTGTTTGGTCTTTTCCAACAAATTAATCATCTATTGCAACATGTTAATTGAAATCATAATTGAACTTATCAATTTATCTTTAATTTTAGTCAAATCAATGTTGTTATTACTAATAATGTCTTAATTTTAATCATTTCAAATAAAAATTGACAATTAACACTTTACTCAAGACGAATACACTTAGATGATCATGTAATTACTATGAGATTAATTGAAATCGTAATTACATTATCAATTCATCTTTAATTTTAGTTAAATCAATTTAGTTATTACAAAAGAGGATATCGACTTATTAAAGGGGCGGGCGGCAGTCGGACCTTTTTATGAACTGATAGCGCAAACTTTATGTCGGAATCAATCTGGCATTCCGCTTCGAAAGCTGTCTTTCTAATGGCTTCTCTATATCTATCGTTGTAGGCTCGACTTTCTTTATTCTCTTCTGTAAGACATTTAGTGGTTTTTTCCCTATCGCATGCCATGTTGAATCGATAGACGAAAAAGGAATGAAATAATTACTTAATTTTAATTATTTCAAATCAAATTGGTCAATCGATCATTCAACTTAAGACGAAACACTTAGTTGATCATGTAATTACTATAAAATTAATTGAAATTGTAAGTCAACTTACTAATTCATCATTAATTTTAGTTAAATCAATATAGTTATTTCTAATTGTGGCTTGGTTTGAATCATTTCAAAAAAAATTGGTCAATTGATCACTCTACTCAGGACGAACGCACTTAGTTGATCATGTAATTACCATAAGATTAATTGAAACAGTAATTGAACTTATTAATACTAGTTAAATCAATTTAGTTATTACTAATATAATGGCTTAATATGAATCAATAGATGACTAAGATGTTACAAAAGATGAGTAATCTGTTGAAAATGACCAAACAGATAAAGACATCTATTGCAATAGATTAGTCACCTATTGCAACAGATTAGTAATCTGTTGGAAATAACAAACAGATAAAGTCATATGTTGCAACAAATTGGTCATCTGTTGTAAATGACCAGCAGATAAAGATACTTGTTTCAACAGATGACTAATCTATTACAACATATGTGTATATCTGTTTGATAATTTTCAACAAATGACTCATCTGTTGCAGTAGGTTATACACTTAAATGATCATGTAATTACTATGAGATTAATTGAAATTGTAATTATTAAATCAATTTGGTTATTACTAATAATGGCTTAATTTGAATCATTTCAAATAAAATTAGTCAATTGATCACTCTACTCAGAACGAATAGACTAAGATGATCGTGTAATTAATATGAGAATAATTGAAATCGTAATTGAACTTATCAATTCATATTTAATTTTAGATATATCAATGTAGTTACTACTAATAATATCTCAATTTGAATAATTTCAAATAAAATTGGTCAATTAACACTTGACTCAAGACGAATACACTTAGATGATCATGTAATTACTAACTATGAGATTAATTGAAATCATAATTAAAATTATCAATTCATCTTTAATTTTAGTTAAACTAATTTAATTATTATTAATAATTGTTTGATTTTAATTATTTCAAATAAAATTGGTCAATTGATCATTCTACTTAAGACGAAACACTTAGTTGATCATGTAATTACTATAAAATTAATTGAAATTGTAAGTCAACTTACTAATTCATCTTTAATTTTAGTTAAACCAATATAGTTATTTCTAATTATGATTTGGTTTTAATCATTTCAAGTATAATTGGTCAATTGATCACTCTACTCAGGACGAACGCACTTAGTTGATCATGTAATTACCATAAGATTAATTGAAACAGTAATTGAACTTATTAATACTAGTTAAATCAATTTAGTTATTACTAATATAATGGATTAATATGAATCAATAGATGACTAACACGTTGCAAAAGATGAGTAATCTGTTGAAAATGACTAAACGGGTAAAGACATCTGTTGGAAATGACCAAATAGATAAAGACATTTGTTGGAAATGACTAAATAAATATAAATATATGTTGCAACAGATGACTAACCTGTTGCAATAAATGACTCATCTATTGAAAATTATCAAACAAATATAGACATCTGTTGCAACTGATGACTAAGTTGTTGCAACAGATGACTCATCTGTTGAAAATTATCAAACATATAAGATATATGTTGGAAAATAATTTAAAACGGTAAAGCTCAGATGTTTTTAAGAGAACTCAAATGTTTGTCCCCTTGTCTAAGGTCTTGTCTTTAATTTTAATTAAATCAATTTAGTTATTACAAATAATTGCTTAATTTGAATCATTTTAAATAAAATTTATCAATTGATCATTCTATTAAGGACGAATACATTAATTGAAATTGTAAGTGGACTTATCAATTCATCTTTAATTTAGTCAAAATCAATTTATTTATTACTAATAATGACTTAATTTGAATCATTTGAAATAAAACTGGCCAATTGATCACTCTCCTCGAGACGGATACACATAGTTGATCATGTAATTACTATGAGATTAATTGAAATTGTAAGTGAACTTATCAATTCATCTTTAATTTTAGTTTTATCAATTTAGTTATTACGAATAATGGCTTAATTTGATTAATTTCAAATAAAATTGGTCAATTGATCACTCTAATCATGACGAATACACTTAGTTAATAATTTAATCACCATGAGATTAATTGAAATTGTAGGTTTATCTTTAATTTTAGTTAAATTAATTTAGTTATTATTAATAATATCTTAATTTGAATTATTTGAAATAAAATTGGCCGATTGATCACTTTATTCGGGACGAATACACTTAGTTAATCATGTAATTACGATGAAATTAATTGAAATTGTAAATGAACTCATTAATTCATGTTTAATTTTAGTTAAATCAATATAGTTATTACTAATAATGGCTTAATTTGAATCATTTAAAATAAAATTGGTCAATTAGTTATTTTACTAAGGATGAAACACTTAATTGATCATCTAACTATTCAGATTAATTGAAATCGCAATTGAACTTACTAATTAATCTTTAATGTTAGTTAAATCAATGTAGTTATTTCTAATAATGGTTTAATTTGAATTATTTCACATAAAATTTGTCAATTAATCATTCTACTCAGTACAAAACACTTAATTGATCATGTAATTACTATGAAATTAATTGAAATCGTAATTGAGCTTACTAATTCATCTTTAGTTTTAGTTAAATCAATATAGTTATTTTTAATGATGACTTAGTTTGAATCATTTCAAATAAAATTGGTCAATTGATCACTTTACTCATGACGAACATACTTAGTTGATCGTGTAATTACCATGAGATTAATTGAAACTATAATTGAACTTATTAATTCATATTTTATTTTAATAATCAATTTAGTTATTACTAATGATGACTTAATGTGAATCAATAGATGAATATCATGTTACAACAGATGAGTAATCTGTTGGAAATGACCAAACAAATAAAAACATCTGTTGAAAATGACCAAACAGATATAGACATCTGTTGCAACAAATGACTCAATTGTTGCAATAACTAATTCATCTATTGAAAATTATCAAACAAATATAGACATCTGTTGCAACAGATGACTGAGTTGTTACAACATATGACTCATCTGTTGGAAATTACTAAATAAACAAAATATGTGTTGAAAAACAATTTAAAATACTAAAGCTCAAATATTTTTTATGAGAACTCAAATGTTTTTCCCCTTGTCCAAGGTCTTGTCTTCAATTTTAGTTAAATCAATTTAATTATTATTAATAATTGCTTAATTTGAATCAACAAATGACTAGCCTGTTATAAGCATTTATTGCAATAAATGACTAACTTGTTGCAATAAATAGGTGATCTGTTGAAAAATAATTAAAATACCAGGGAACTCAAACATTTTTAGGAGAACTCAAATGTTTGTCCCATTGTCTTAAAGACTTGTCTTTAATTTTAGCTAAATCAATTTAGTTATTACTAATAATTGCTTAATTTGAATCAACAGATGACTGACATGTTGCAACAGATGATTCATCTGTTGGAAATTATCAAACAGATAGAAAATCTGTTATAATAGATGAGTTATCCATTAGAAAACAATTAAAATACTAGGGAACTTAAATATTTTTAGGAGAACTCAAACGTTTGTCCCTTCGATTCTTTTGCATTTGATGTATGATACACTATTTTTATCTTCTTTGCTTGTTTCATGAAATTTTTCATGTGTTTCACTTATTCGTTGTGCCCTTGTTGAAATTTTTAAAATTTTTTTAAGTCAAATTTTGTTCGTATATCACTTAGACATTACTTCATAGGTGATTTTGTAAGTATAATTATGATTTTTTTTGAATTTTTTATTTGGTATATTTGCTACTGCTACAATGGATAGAACCTGCAACATGAATTCAATATATGAGTCATTTATTGCAACAAGTGAGTAATCTGTTGCAACAGATGATCCATATGTTGAATTTATGTTACAACACTATAATACAAATCCAACAGATGAGTAATCTGTTGCAACAGATTAATCATATATGTTGCAACAGATTACTCATATGTTGCAACCGATTAGTCAATATGTTGCAACAGGTTACTCATCTGTGCAACAAATAACTCATCTGTTGGATTCATGTTACATGTTTTATCTAATGTTGGAAAAACAGCAGCAACAGATACACTCAAATGAGAAATTCAACTAAAAAATATAATTTTACTTACTAAAATCACCTATAAGTAATTCGCAAATGATATACGAATAAAATTTGACCTACAAAAATTTGATCAAGTAGCAATAGTAGCGGTAACAACAATGTTCAATAACAAGAAGATGGTGATGATGAACAAGAAGAGATGATAATGAAGAACAAAATGATAACAATGAAGAAGAAGATGATGAATAAAGCAACAACAACAATGAACAACAAAAATTACGAAGAGAGAGAAAACTCCAATAAATGAGAAGAGAGAGAAATGCGCATTTTTTCCCTTTATTTTTAGTTATATTAGGTTTTACATTGGATCAAAGTGTAAATTAAAAAACTTATGAGTTATTTTCAAATTTTTCTTACTTTCTTAATCTTTAATGAAATAATTGTCACCTCCACTCAATTATTAAGACTTGTGTCACTCACACTTCATTTTAAAACTCTTTTGTCACCTAGAGCCCAAGCCCCCAACTTAATTTCTATCGTTTTTCGAATTCAGTGCACTTACAATTTCTAACATATAAAACATATTTGCACAATCATACTATTATTTAAGAAGCAATTACAAATAACTTTGTGTCAATTAATAAATAGTTTATGGTAAGTTGATAATCTATTATAAATAATAAATAGTTTATTATGATAAATTAAGTTATACTACTAATTGTATAGATTTTATGTGAATCACACTCTTATGTCAAGAAAATGAAAAATCAACCATGTCGGCTACCCGTTGAATATTTCTCAAGACATGTTTCTAGCGATTCACATGGCATCATCAAATGATACAAGTCCTGGATAAGAATCTACAACGCACTAGAACACCCAGCGGATCTAGAAATCCCCAGGTAGTGGTAGTTGGCTTGGTGAAATCCGATAATCGAGTGGATCAGTTGTTTCAGTCTTCCAGGAACGGTTCACAACTGGAGCCTTAAAGAAATCTCAAACATTTCCAAGACGAGCTTCGCCTGGAAACATTTGAAGATCCATCTCCCTTCGTAACCATTCTACCAAGGACCCTTTCAGGTACGGGTTGAATACCTAAAATTGTGGTCATTTTATTTCGATCTTTCCAGACATAACCAAAGAAGGGAAAAGATTCTTCAAGTGTCTCAGGTCCCGCACTGCGATTGAATGGCGGATTTCAATGATGAAGAGAAAAGTCACTCCAGTTTACCGTAGCAACTACAGCAAGCTGACTAGCTCCCTGGCTCGTATGACTAGCTCGCTTCCTGTTGAGGACTTGTCGCAAGCGAATTCGGAAATGAAAGAAGTCTACCGAAAGCCCTTGGTACTTGTCTGATCAATCACACTGATAGCTTTGAAAGATCTAGAGCGGAAGATCGACCTCTTTTTGAGAAGAAAGTATAGGGTTAGCCACAAGTGGGAGGCTCCGCACTTTCCCTATCATACGATTCTGCCAGACTATTCTATTTCATTCATTCTCCATTCCGTCTACTCCGGGAACCCATAATCTGACGATTCTTTCACATATGATCTTTTCATTTTTGGCAAGCAGGCTGCTGCGCGAGTACCCTTTTTTTGACTTTTGCTGCGGTAACGAGCCGTAAGAAAGATGAGCAGAGCATTCCTTCCGCCGGCCTTTATAGGAGTAGGGGAGCGTGGTGAGATAGATAGACGTCCAATCCTGCAGCAGCTAGTTGCTCGGCCTTAGTGACGTGTAAGACACCGAGGGGCCGGGGCTTCTTTATTGTAAGGCGTCTAGAAGCCCAATTTTGGGCTTTTTTGTCGTGTCTTATGGGCATGTTCGCTGAGAACGGAATAGTGTTCGTGTCCAAAGGTGAACAAAGCCCTAGCTTCTAGAGTTCGCTGCTTTTCCCAGGCCGGAGAAGGGCTTATACTGCTCGCCTTTGTTTGATATGTTCATTCAGTACCAATACATCCGAATGACCTTGAGGAGGCCCCGGCGCAGCACCTTTCTCGCTCGAAGGATCTATGAAAAGTGTTTACTTTACAGAGGGTAATCTAGTAGCAGTACCGGTCCCGATGGTGATCTCTTTTTTGGGGTCCAGGCCGGTACTTTTCCCATCCTGTGATCAAGGCTGTGGCAGAACCCATAATGACCTGCCACTATAGGAAGTTCCCGGTCCCTAGGGTCGATTGTCCGTCTAGTGAGTGAGCGCCCAAACCCCTTATTCTCAAGTATTCCCGCTGCTGGTGGAGAAAGTCCTCTTACCGCTGCTGGTGGGTGAGAACCCTTTCTTTCCTTCTTGGTGTAGTTTTCGTTTGTATTGGTACTGAATGAACATATCAAACAAAGGCGAGCAGTATAAGCCCCTGCTAAAAGCACTCATTAGCTGTAGTGAGGCTTTTCCGTCTTGATAGCCTTTCTCCTTTATTGCACGGGATTCCTGGTTTAGGTAGACAAAGAAAAGTCAAAATCGAAAAAAGTCAATTTTGTGTGTAAAAAAAAGGTAAAAAGAACAAAAATGCAGACGTAAAACATTTATTTGTATAGAGTACAGAAATATTTTACATCTAATTAAATAATTATTTTTTTTTAAAAAAATTAAAGTAATCATAGTAATAATTTGCTTGATTGAGAGGAAGTTAAGAATTTTGATATATCAAACTATCAACCATCTATGTATTAAGATAGTTCCTCCCTTTCATTTTACTTAATACATATTAATTTGATATTTCTTAAAAAAATATTATTAAAGATTTATTCACTAAATTAACTATATTAATTATATTTTCAAAATATAATTTTACTGCTACTATATATAGAGATGAGTCATTTTTTTTTAAACTGACTAAAAAAAAAAAGTGAGCCATATAAACTAAAGTAAATTATATTTATTAAAGAAAAATGAAATTTTTTATCCGTGTTAAGATAAATAGGTAATTATTTTTTTTAATATAAAAATTAAGTAATATAAAATAGAGGGAACAATCAAGCAAATAAATATTAAATATTAACCACCAAAAAAAATTTAGGTTAGTGAAAAAGTTGAGGTAGACAACCATGTGATAAATTTAGTTGAGGAGTGTGAATAAATTGACTTGTCCACACGATTACTACATAAATAAATACTTCATCTTCCATTCAATAATACTTCAACAACAACAACAAGTCCAGTGTATTTCCACAAAGTGAGGTTTGAGGAGGGTAAGATGTACGCAGTTCATACCACTATCTCCGAAGAAGTAGAGAGATTGTTTTCGATAGACCCTCGGCTCAGAATCTCGAATAATACACCAAGATCATAAAGGAACATGTAACAGGAAAGGTTGGCATACAGACATAAGAAATAATAGAAATAAATATCAGCGAAGTACGAAATAAGAGAAAAACGAGCAATACGAAATAAGAAAGAAGAACTAGGACACCCACTTACCCACCCCACCCGAACTCACCTGGCTAAAGGCTCCTGCTCAAGGACATAGGCCTGGGGTTACTGCCTGGATACGCACTCGCGCTCCTAACACCTAGCCACAATCCATACACTCGCCCTAATCTTCTACCCTAATCCGCGACCTCTACACCTTCCTGTCTAGGGTCATGTCCTCAATGAACTGCAGCTGCTCCATGTCATGTCTAATCACCTCCCTCCAGTATTTCTTTGGCCTACCTCTACTCCTCCTAAAGCCATCTAAAGCCAGTCTCTCACACCTCCGAACTGGGATATCTGTGCCCCTCCTCATCACATGCCCAAACCATCTCAACCTTCATTCTCACATTTTATCCTCCACCGAAGCCACTCTCACATTCTCTCGAATAGTCTCATTCCTAACTCTATCCCCTCTAGTAAGTCCACACATCCATCGCAATATTCTCATTTTCGTCACCTTCAGTCTTTGGATATGGGAGTTCTTGACTGGCCAACACTCCGCTCCATACAGCATGGCCGGACGGACTGTCACTCTGTATAATTTTTCTTTAAGCTTAAGGGGGACCTTCTTATCACACAACACTCCCGAAGTGAACTTCCACTTCATCCATCCTGCTCCAATATGTTTAGAGACATCCTTATCAATCTCGCCATTCCCTTGAATAATAGACCCAAGATACTTAAAACTATTCCTCTTACAAACAACCTGAGAATCTAAACTCACCACCACTTCATCCTCCTGACTTGTGTCACTAAAATTGCATTTCAAATACTCCGTCTTGGACCTACTCAACCTGAACCCCTTCGATTCCAGGGTTTGCCTCTAAGCCTCCAATTTCTCATTCACACACCCCTGAGTCTCATCAATCAGCACTACATCGTCGGCAAATAATATACACCAAGGCACCTCACCCTGAATACTCCGCGTCAACACATCCATCACCACCGTAAAAAGGAAAGGGCTAAGAGTCGAACCCCGATGGAAACCTGTCTCGACCGAAAAATGCCCTGAGTCACCTCCCGTCGTCCTCACCCGAGTGTTTCCTCTATCGTACATGTCCTTAATAGCTCTGATGTACACCACCGAAATACCTCTCACCTCTAAGCATCTCAAAAGAACCTTCCTAGGGACTTTGTCATACGCTTTAAAAAGTAATTTATTTTAATTTGATACGAAATTTTAGAACAAAAAAAGTAAATATTACATTTTTAATTTATAATTATGTTAAATATATTAAACTATTTTTTAATTTTATGATATTAAAATATTATAAAAAAGTTGAAATTAAAGAATTTTGAAAAAAATATTATTTTTTAAAATGAATTTACAAAAATAAATCATTCTTTTTAAAATAGAAAGGAGAGTGCATAAGTAAGGACGTGAAAATATAAAAGAAAAACAAAAAAGGAAAATCCTTGTTTCCCCCCATCAAATTAGATTAGGAAAGTCGTCAGTTATCACCAGAAATTTCCCAAATCTCCCAAATTTCTGGAACCCTAAACCTGACCAACAAGCCAACAACTCTTCTTCTTCCTCAAATCCCCCCAAAATACCTCTAACAAATTCACCTTAACCCGTAACCCGACCCGGAAAAAACTGGAACCCTAAGTTTCTTCAGTTTCTCTTCCATGGCTACCGATGCTTCCCCAAAATTCCAACAACGGGAACTTTTACAGGTGCCACAACCACCGGATTACCATCCGGCGGTCGCCGTTACGCCAGCACACGACGGCCTTCATTTTTGGCAATTTATGGTGGCCGGGTCAATTGCGGGGACGGTGGAGCATATGGCTATGTTCCCAGTAGATACAATAAAGACCCAAATGCAAGCCCTAGGTACTTGTCCATTAAGATCCGCTAGTATACGTACGGCACTTGGTGGAATTTTGAAATCTGAAGGGCTACCTGGACTTTATAGAGGGATTGGAGCTATGGGACTTGGTGCTGGACCGGCACACGCTGTTTATTTTTCGGTTTACGAGAGTTGTAAGAAGAGATTTTCGGGTGGGAATCCGAATAATTCAGCTGCACATGCGATTTCGGGTGTATTTGCAACGGTTGCAAGTGATGCAGTGTTTACGCCGATGGATACGGTGAAGCAGAGGTTGCAGTTGAGTGAGAGTCCGTATAAAGGTGTATTTGATTGTGTTAAAAGGGTATTGAAGGAAGAGGGGTTTAAGGCTTTTTACGCTTCGTATAAAACTACAGTTTTGATGAATGCTCCGTATACAGCGGTGCATTTCGCTACGTATGAAGCTGCGAAATTGGGACTGATGGGGTTTTCGCCCGAAAGTGCAAGTGATGAAAGATTAATAGTTCATGCCACTGCTGGGGCTGCAGCTGGGGCGTCAGCGGCAATAGTTACAACGCCACTTGATGTTATCAAGACGCAATTACAATGCCAGGTATTAAATCATGCTTTGTGGCTTTATGGGAGTTACTTGTTAATACTGATTTGGGCTGGTTATGTGGGAAAATAGGGGTTATCATCTAGCGGTTATCATCTTAACTCGTAGTGGTATATGCGTCTGGAACTAAAAATCTGTACTTTTGAATTGGAACATAAAAATGGAGCCTGAAAAGGCCAGGAAAGTTTCGTCTTGGGACGGGGTTTTCCGAGGATAAGGTTACATAGTCTAAAATTAAAGAACTAGAGAAAAGCGGAGAAGGGAAGAAACCTAGGAGTTATACTTGGCTTCTTGGATATAGCAAGCCTACTTGAGGCTGTCTGGTCCTGACTATTGAGGATTTGCTCAAGTTGGATAAACCTCAACGCAAGCTCAACCCCAGGAGCAGCTGCTGAGTAGGACCTTGTGCCCAAGGTTATACTGGAATATGTAACCTCTTTCTACTGCACGATTTCATTACACCTCTTTTTAAAAGTTTCGATATCAATGAAGGCCTTTTCAGATATTGGTGCTTACTCAATTAGGCAACAGGACCAGTAGCATTCATGTCCTTTAAGGCCTTGTACACTTTATGCATGTTAATAAGTGGTTTAGGGCCTACCTTTTGGTGGAAGAGAATGATTTCTTGATTGGGATTTTAGTTGAATGCTATTTGGTTTGGTTAGTTAGGGTCTTTTATTTTAAATCATGTTTAGTTGTTATACTGTATTTTGAGATCATGAAAGGTTATGTTTCTGCTGTTATCACAAGTAGAACATAGTTAGTTGAGCAATGGGTGTGGCCTAGTGGTCAATGAAGTGGGTTGAGAACTATGATATCTCAGGTTCAAATCCCAACATAGACAAACACGAGGTGATTTCTTCCCATTTGTCCTAGCATGGTGGACATAATTACCTGGTACCTGTTGGGAGGTGACAAGCATCCCGTGGAACCAGTCAAGGTGTGCGAAAGCTGGCTCGGACACCATGAGTACCCCCCAAAAAAAGAGAGAAGAATATAGGTAGTTGATTTACAGGTTTCATAAGTTGGTGTTAATGTTCTTGGGAAAATACAACTGACTGCCCAGTATTCAATGCGCCTATTTTTCTGAAAACAGACATAAGGGAACCAATTCATAAAAATGTGGTGCAGTAATGCCAATGTTCTCGGGCACACTAGTTTATTTTTGTTCTCAAACTTCCTCTATCGGCTGTGACACTTCATTATCTAGTCTGACGCAGTAGTCTTTTTGATGGCTGAGTGAAACAAATCATTGACTAGGTGTTTTGGCAATATTTAAGTTGAAGTTGACAAAAAGATTCTCTACTTCATCTGTGATAGTGGTATGGTCTGTGTACACATTACCTTCCCTAGTTCCCACTATGTGGGAATACACCGGGTATGTTGTTGTTGACAAAAAGATTATTTGAAGTTCAAATTGGAAAAAAAGTTGATGGAAGTTGCTTCAGTCTTGTTTGGTCAAGAACTTCACTAGGAAAACGATTGGGAAGCTGAAGATTTTAAAGTGGAATCCAGTATTTCATGTGAAATACACCTTTAAGCCAGCATGCAATATTTCACTTGAAGTTCAAATTTCTTTTTTTCCGTTAAGGTAAAATTCTATTGAAACTTAAGAAAGCCTCAACGCTGGGCAGTACAACTCCAATGGATCACATCATTGTCGTTTCTGCCGGGATATAAACTCTTATCAACTTGCCTCATCCTATATAGTAACTAGATTGCACCAAGAAGCTGAATTACACAAACATCAAAACCTCAACATATGGATAGAGAGAACTCTTTTTTTAAATAACCGTGGTGCCGGGCTAGCTTGCGTGCCTCAACTAATTACATGGGGTTCTCGATACTCACGGCCAAACTAGTTTTTGCAAACATTGAGATACTATTTATAACGTAACATGATTAGTTTCATTTGTTCATACTTCATACATTTAGTAGGCGTTTGGCCATGAATATTATTCACAATATTCTGGGATACGCTTTCACTTTATTTTGGAATACTTGTTTGGCCATAAATATTTTCGGAAAACGTTTTCACAGTATTTGGATTTTTCATTGTTTTTGAATTCACCTTTTTGCACTTTTTAATTATTTTTTTAAAAAAGATGTATTTTATTTTCATAAAATAACCCAATTTTTATAAAACTCTATTTTTTAAAAACTTGTTCACTTTTTATATTTGGCAACTTCAAAAATTACCCCATTTCCAAAATACCATGTCCAAACACAACTCCAACTCTATTTTCAACTTCAAAAATACCATAGAAAGTTGATATGTTTTTGGTTTTTATGGCCAAACGGATCAGGTCAAATGAGGATACTCATGTATTTTATATTGTTTTACAGGAACTTTTATTTCACATAATCAAGATGTTGTATTATTCAAAACTTTGAAACTTATATTAAGGATTTTTTGGGGAAAAGCTCTGGCTTTTGTAACAAAATTACTTGTGGTCTTACTCAATGAGGAAATAGAAGAAAATTTTATCATCTGATCTCTACTCGCTCTTTTCTGGAGCTATACTTGCTGTAAGGCAATTGGCTGTGATTTTGACGTTTGCTCCATTATGTTGGAAGTCTTGGTGTGCTTTCATTTCACTTGAAATGGGTGGTTATCTTGAACATCCATCACATGTGAATGAAATTGTGATTTTTGGACCATATTATTTTTCCCCTCTGCTTAAGAATCAGTGCCTTTATTAATTAAACCAACTTGTCGGTCTAGTCCTGATGTAGCTTCTATTGGTGGTTCCTGTGCAGATGCATTTAGAATCTAGGAGTTAGTCCACTTTTGTACCTTACAACAACATGCCGCAGTCCCAAACAAGTTTGATTCGGTTGTATGAATCCTCGTCATTTAGAAATATTTTAAAAAGAATATGTCCTATGCTGTTTCGTATTGTGCTCTTATGTTTCTGAGTGCCGTGTAGTTTCCACAAGTGGTTGGTTGTTTTAATCTAAAATGAAGCATTTTGTTAAATTATGTTACTTATCTAATCTTTACCGTGTTGGGGCAGGGTATCTGCGGCTGTGATAGATTTAAATCTGGGTCAATTGGGGATGTTTTCTGGATAATTGTGAAGAAGGATGGTTACAGAGGTCTTATGAGGGGGTGGATGCCAAGAATGCTTTTCCATGCTCCTGCTGCTGCAATTTGCTGGTCTACGTATGAAGCTGCCAAGGCCTTCTTCCAAGAGCACAACCCAGTTAGCAACAGTGTGACCTGAACGAGGGAATATTTATATAACTTATCTCCACGACCCCAAGAAAAAGAGAGAGAGAGAGGATTCTCTCTATTGTTGTATGCATACCATAATTTATGGTTGAGACACTAATTCTACCTGCTGTGGGAGATTGAAGACGGAGAAACAAGAAAGGTCATGTAGTCTTAATTTGGATCTACAATCACGCAGTTATATTTCATTTTTACATCTGTCTGTATAATTTATGCTAAGTTTGAATAAGTTGGTGAGATTGAGTCCATGTTTTTTTTTTTTATGATTTTTTTTTCCTTCCTATTATGAAGAAATAGGGTGATTTGGATTAGAAAATTTTGAGTATTAATTCATCACATGAGAATTGGTTATTGTTATCATTCTCTTTTCAAAGGTTATTACTTGGATCATCACTTTCATTCTTCAACATTGCTTGCTCTTGTGTTGCTCTTTACATGATTTCCCTCACCCTTGTGGCTTATTATCCATTTGACATTTTGATAGCTTAGAGTTTAATCATCAAATAAGTTGTCCGCTTTTCTTGGTTATTCTTAGATGACTACTATCACATCGATAACTGATGACCTTTTATTAAGATCTTTTCTGTGCTTAGGATGTGAAGAATTTGATCGATATAGGATGGCTAGACAGAGACGCTTTTTTTTCTCTCTCCGAAACTTAACACTTTAGCATTATTGCATCAGCGAACTACATGAAGTATAGATAAAATCGACATGATTCAACATGCTCGAAGAGTCTCCAAATATCTTCACACATCACTTCTATCTCCCATGAAGTATCCACTCATTTCGGGATCATATCAACAACATTTTTAGCGTTGGACAAAATATTCTCTCTTCCACCCTTTGCTCAACAGGCACCAGTGGTCTAGTGGTAGAATAGTACCCTGCCACGGTACAGACCCGGGTTCGATTCCCGGCTGGTGCAGCATTCTTTTTCCTCATTTATGAACAAACGCCAAGCATACAACAGTACTTGATTCTAAAAAGCTACGAAATTATGAAATTTCCATTCAAGCATACAATGTTTTATGCTTGCTAAAATGTATGATTTTTTTTTATTGTTAACCAACAGTCTACCCAGTACCTCAGATTTGTTATGTACCAACGAACACCACATTTTTCCGGGCCAGCTAAGTATTTAAATTACAAGAATCACTGTACACCATTTACACAAATAGAATACAAGGGCCTGCTTTCAATCCACAGTTCCCTGTTTTCTGGAATGGTTGAAAATCATCAGTTCACATGGCCATTGGTAAGAGACAAAAGTCCCATGTGTTATTTTCGCTGCGGTGGAAACCAACAGATATATCAAAAGCCTGTAGACACAAATAAGATTGATTCAAAGATATATCAACGAATTACAAAATTCATCCTAAAACGAGGAAATTTCAGGTTTATTTTGTATGTTATACTAAAAGGTTGCAAGTGCTTAGAGAAGATGCAGAATGTGCATTCTTCCTTTGTCATGACATAAAGTGAGACATCAAATCAAATGCAGATACCTTGGGATTTCTAAGATATCTACGTGTAATCAGCAACCTGAAATTCACTGGACCAACCCCTCGTGCTCCTTATCGCCCTAGCTTTATTATCTCTTATTTCTAGCACCTGATAAAAAAACGGGAAGATTTCCAAGCATAAAGGGCACGTTCATCTGTATAAGGAACCATACAAGCAAGCTAGCGAACATGACTATAAGTTGAAATAAATCTAGAAATTTGTAGTTTCTTAATTGGAGCTCCAGTAGTGAAAGTAAGTTTTTTTATAACAGTACATGGGCCAGAAAGGAAATCACCTCAGGGCTTGAGTCAAGTACTCCCTTGGACATTCCTACATCAATGCGCCATATGTTACAGTTGTATTTACTGCAGGAAAACCAGAACTAATCATATATGAGGAGTAATTATCGGTGGTTGTAATTGTTATGTCAAACAGATTAACACAGAGTCCATCTAAGTATTGCTTTTAAGAAAAAACAGATCATGTCAAGATTCTCTACCAATTTACTCCCATACGTTGAGGAGTATGTCCTACGACCATCGCTTTGGCGCCCACACTTTGTAGTGTCTCCTCGAGAAGAGATTCTATCTGACGGAATAGAAAAAAGTATTAAGTTGCAAATTAGCATCACTTGATATAACCATGTTACAATAAGATAAGAAATTAAACATAATTAATTTCAACATAGGAAGATATCAATAGGCAAAAACTATAAAATACAACTCTGAAAAGAACTGATTGAGAAACAATTTCCATGGATTCAAGACGAAATGCAGTTAAGTGCACAAGGACTGAGAGGACAGCTTGGTGAATGTGCATAGAAGGAACTGCATATAACCTGCTCGAGCTGGTAGTCCTCAAGCTCCGGGTTATCTCTGGAGAACAAACGGTTCCACACAATACTGTCATAGCCCTTAGTGGCTATGAAAGGGATCTGGGGGGAATCGTCTGCTTGATTCGGGCCTTTCATCCATTTAGAAACCTCTCTATTCAGCTTCTCTAAGCCATAGGCAACTGCAGTAGAGTCAATAATCATATAAGCAAAGCTTTTTACATTTATCCGGATAAACCGGAATACTGGCTAGCAGATTAGCTTATTACCATGATGAGGAAGAAGGCCGCCATGACAGAAAAGCCAATCGTCAACCTTAAGAACAACACCATGCCGCGCCAACTCACATGCCAATGGACCCCCGGGTCTCATGAGGATTGATCTTGCGATTACACCCTTTTGCCGCTGTCCTAATATTTGGACGACTTAATAAGCACAGAAAATATCAAGCACCAAACCACATGGAAAAAGTGTTTCTTATGAATTCTTAGGGTTGAAAAGTTAAAACAGGGAAAAACTTAAAACTTACAGAGTTAACACTTTCGACACTTTTTTCAACCCCGTTGATTGGAAATGCACTGCTAGCTTATCTCAATTCTTGTGTAAATGGTTATTTCTTTTACTTCACAGTAACAAGGCAGCACTTCTCTGTTTACTTCCAATAAAATGCTTTTTTGTTTTTATTTTTAGATAAGTCAACACTAAATGCTTCTTATGCCAATATATTTGTTTGTTGCAACTCAAATGTAAGTAACTTCCGTCTTCTGGACCTCCTATAAACAAATGAAATGAAGACCTAGATTTGAATATAACACACCTTCACTAAATTCCACGGCGCCCAATAATTTTGAGGCACCTTCCGGTCCTGTTTCCATTTGCCAGACACAGCACACCAACTGACAAAAGCTTCTTCCCAGTTGCGTTCACATTCTTCCAAGTAATCCAGAAAGTCTATACATTCGTCAAGTGCCCCATCATCAACGTATCTGAAGTCCCCCTCTACGTTCATAGTTTCATGATTTCCATTCACCTATAATAATCATTCATGACATGAAGCACACAGATAAGGTTCAACGCAAATAATCATTCCAGTCTCCAAAATAGTCATTAAATTGAACAGACTAAGAGCTACAATTACCCAGCTTCAACTGAAAAGATAGAAAGATTAGCAGTCGACATATTGCCAAGATACTTGTAGAATATGGCTGAACACACACAGACCTGGAAAACTGCGCCACCATGGGCTTTTGCCTGGATATTTAGTGACTTCAACAAAGATAAAATTGCAAGTTCATCTTCACCTCGATCAAGAATATCCCCAAGCTGAACCAACACCTGGTAAAAAGAACTATGTATTAATTTTAAATGCTAATCAATGTGTCACGTAGAATGACACTTATATTTTTCAAGCTTGAGATATTATTGCAAATTTAAAAGCTTACCGTCTCACCACCAATCCATAAACCTTGACCATCAGAACTCAGCACACCAGCCGTCTCAAGTGCACATTTTGCCTTATCAAGATCCCCATGCAGATCTCCAACTAATCCAGACCAAAATAAAAAGCCAAAGGTTAGGTAGAAGATCACTCCAATCATAAACTGAGTAGAGTAACTTTCTTTCTATGCGAAGTTAATCATTCTCTTTTATTCTTCCATTCAATCGAGTACTTTCAATGGTCAATTTCACTAATTTTATAGACATCTCCTCTCTTTTTCTCTCTCTCTGATTTTTCTCTTTTGGAGATAATATGTGCAACTAATAAACATTCTAAACTTAATGAGTATAAAAAAAATTGCTTCGATATGATTGACAAAGAATTATCAAAATAACCAACACAAGTCCTACCTGTTGCAATGTTTTATATTTATTGTTTCATTTATATTATTTGCATTAAAGATATGATTTTTGCATTGCCAGCCTCAACCCGAAGCATGGCTTATGAAAAGGGTTAGTCAAGTAGTTCTCTCCATTACCTATTCCCCCTCCCTCTTTTCAAATACTCCGATAGTAGTTAGGGTGGTGAAATTAGATGAAGCCCACCTCATCTCTAGATGTGTCATAAACTGCCTTGGCAGCATTGCGGTAGAGCTGTCACAGGGAACTAGTCACTCCTTATAGACATCCTAATGGAACTGCAGGTGTTAATCAGTTTTAGTTGGTCTACATCATCTTTTCCAGTAGGAAGGTAAAACGAGAAGGTGGCATGAGGTAAAAAGGAAATCAGAGTGCATAATCTATAGGAGAGTCAAACAGAAGTCAAGCACAATTCAAGTATAGTGCACATAGTTAAAGCTTGCCGGTAAAACTGAAACTTTGAAAAAACTTGGATGCCACACTGCAATAGCTTGGTAATGCTTTCTAGTATTTCAGCACGAGAACTCTTTATTTTTAGCTTGTACAGTCCGCTTGCATTCCTACTGACTTATTATTTCTACTTCGTATTGAATTCTCCAGATCCTTTTTCCTTGCTTTCCACACAGTTTTCATTGCTATAGCTGTGATTGGTTTGTAGCAAGTATTATAGTTGGAGATTTTTTCAAGACTAGAGGTGAATGGTGATTAGATATGTTTTTCTAAAATCATGTGCATTCGCTCAGTTTCATCTTTTCAACTGGTATATTCTTCAGTAAATACCAAACAGTTAGTAAAATAGAGAGAGGCATCCAGTACCCCTGAACTATGGCCAAAGTTGGTGAGATACACTCCAACTTCACATAGGTCCTATTACCCCTTAACTCAACTTTACCGTATTTTTGTTACCTTTTTGTGCTGACGTGACACTTTTATTGCATAAAATGAAGTCCATGTCAAAGGTGCCACATCAGCTAAAAGGTTGACAACAAGTGTCCCGTGAAGTTGGAGTGTATAGTAGCAAATTTAGTCATAGTTCAAGGGGTACTAGATAATTTAATCAGTAAAATAAGCAAAACTAAAATCCTCGTTTCTCCAAACAGTAAGTTTACTTGTCACATTGCGTCTAAATTAATGCCTCTAGCAATACACACTTAACAAATTATAGCTCAAACAATTGCCAAAATTATGAAGTGTAAAAATCTGAACAAAGTTTAACGTTTGTAATAGAAAATTGTATGCTAAAAAACACTAGTGCAGATGATATATTGTTGAAAATTCAGAAAGCCAAAGGGAGACGAACCTGCGACAATTCTCCGACCAGGAGCAGAAACGAAAGTGGGTGGGTCCCCATTAACCACAATGGGCTTCAAGCAGCTACAGTGGGATGGAGTTGATTCAACTAATTTGCGGGATGAAGGTGGTTGAAGAGGTAAAGAACATGTTAATGAAAGACTAGCCATAATTTCCCAATAGTATTTTTTTATTTTTTATTTTTTATTGGAGTAATTGCTTTGCCTTGCAAATAGCAACCATAAAAGTGTAGCTGTTTCAGCCACATGTTTTAAGTACTTCCTCCGGGTCAATGTATTTCTTTTAAAAATAGATGACCTGTAATAAACTAAATAAAGAATAACCAACGAGTATTCAGTGAGAAGTTCTCTTGAGTAATAAGGAGTCTTTTGAGGTATCATTTACAATAACTAGAACTCTATTATTTATAAGAAAACTCCTATATTTCATTTCTTGATAAATTGAAACTAAATCTTGATAGATACTCTATATAAATCTTGATAATATGTTAGATAGACATTTACTATATAAATATATTTATAGTACTCTTTTTGAATGTCTAGTTAATTGATAGATAATATGTGTCGTTAAGATCTTATTGAAAGTAGAACAAAACCTCAGGAGGAAAAAGAGCACACCCTTGAATCTTTACATCCATATCTTGCGCAACATCTTCTTAAACATTGCAGTTAGAAGTGACTTAATGAATAAATCAACTACACTGTCACTTGAATCTGCTGCGCGTTAAAATCGACATACTTTTGAAGCTTATGTATATAGAAATTTTTTGACAAAGTGTACTTTATTATTCTATCTCCTTTTATGAATCTTTCCTTAAGTTGTGCTATGCATGTTGCATTATTGTGGGTACTTTGTCACACTTCATGTAGACACCTAATTTTATTTCTCTCGAAGACTCAATCTATCCGTTCGTTTACCTTCATCTTACCACGTGTCCTACCCCATATAATTATCCCTCCATAAAATAACAAAATAATAAATCCAACAACCCTTCACAAATTTTATCTTCTTTAATAACCAATTAACAACCACCTTAACACCCTACTACCCCACCTCCTACATGACCCCCTCCCCTTTCTTTTCCCAAAATCAAATGGATAAGTATACACATAGTGAATCTTCCAAGAAATTTCCAGATGCACACCTTACTTGGACCCCACCATTTTTGTTGTCATTTTGTCATACGCACATAGACACCTTACTGTATATAAATAGAAATAAGGACAACAACAATGAGAGATTTTCTTTTGGATCATCATCATTTTGAGCAAAGAAAGGATGCCATTTTCTCTTCTTCTTGGATAAAATAGCGTGATTTTTTTTCTGGATAGCATACAAAAAATGGCACGCACACATACACACATAGAATAAAGGGAGATTAAGAGAGACAGAAATCGAGAGAAGGAGGGAGAGAGAATCGAAAAAAAAAAAGGAGAGGGTTACAGCTCCGGCGAGTTTCGCCTGAGGGCCGTCGGAGTTCGATCCCGTTCGTTGGATATTGCTGCTGCCTGAGTTCTCCGGATCGCCAGTGACACCACAATAACAAATCCGCTCCAATCTGAACAAACCCCAATGGAGCAGTAATTGGGTGCACGAATTGGTACGGGTCTCTCGTTGTTTCTAGATTTTTGTTTTAGGTTGACGAAAACAGAGTGCGGGGTGAGATTCGGGAATCTGATTTTGATATTCGAGGTCGAGATCTGATTTGGAGTTCGTGTTGAGGTTCGGTTTGAGGTTCCGATGCGGATTTCATTTCGTTTAATTGAATAACATTTGAAAGCGGCATTGAGGTCCAATTCTTTCTTCTCTTCCTTTTAATTCTTATGTGATTATGAACTTGATTTGATTGCGTGAATTATTGGTGATTATGATTGTTGGATTTTGTTGATGTTGTGATCATGTGCTTGACAATGTAATTTCGGCGATATGTGGTGCGAATTTGAGTATTGTTGATGGTGTGATTGATAAAAATGAAGCTAGATGGGGTGAAATTAACAAATTGACAAAATGGGTGAATATAGATCAATTTTGATTTATTGCCATTTGGTTTAATTCAGAATAAGTATGAATGTGGTTGAATCCGATAGTGCCATGTTGTAGGTCGAGAAGGAATAGACAAGCCGTAGGTCGGGTAGGTAAATCTAGAGATTGTGGATTGATTGAATGTTTGAGATGTGTATTGAGATGATTTTGTTTTATCTGTATTTGACTCAATTGTACTCATTTGGCCAGAGAATGCCTCAAAGTATCTGTATTGTTTTATTCGGGGAATGCCTTGAGAAAGTTGTACTTGAAGATGGTGCACGGTCAAGGCCCGAGGCGTCGGGTAAAGCAACGGAGTTTAGCCTAGGACTAGTTTAGAATAGGATTTTTATTTTTGCGTTTTCCTAAATCGGACTGGACATTTTGATTTTGGATTTTTTTTTTTTTTGTTGATTTGATTGATTGTTTTGTGTGTTTTATGTGGCTTATACATTTGTAGTGTTAAAATTAGCTGATACTCTCGCCAAGCGATCGTGGTCAAACCACGGGATCGAGGGGTGCCTAACACTTTCTTCTCGGTCAACAGAATTTCTTAATCGAAATCTTTGTTCATAGACCAGTCATAAAGAGTCAAATGGTTTTGAAAAGGATTTTCCAATGGTGACTTGACACACCAGATTATGCCAAGTGGCGACTCTGAATAGAAAATATAAATAATCATTTTTCAAAATGAACTTTCATCATTTGTCACTTTAATCAATAAAACTCTTTCGAATCTTAAAATTCAATCTTTTTGGTTGCAAAAAAAGGGTGTGACAGCTCTGACGACTCTGCTGGGGACCTCTCAGAATTCGAGCTTATTTTGGAGTTGTATTGTCTTAATTTGGCATTATGGGTGTATAAACATTATTTGTGTTATTTTTTGTTATTTATTTTATCATTGTTGAGTGCCTACGTGCTACGTGTTTATAGTTTTTCTTTATGTGTTACCGCTTTATATCTGGCATCATTTGCATAACCCGAGTTAATTCTTTCTGCAACAAGTCCCGGAGTGCACGTTGTGCGCATGAACTCTAGTTGAGTCACCTTTATTTTTTTTGGGGGGGGGGGGGAGCCGTTTGATGTATGGAGTAGGTGGAAAGCAAAGCAGCCACTGTCGATCATATGCTTCCCCAAATTGCCTTGTTAGTAAACCATAACGTAGGTTAGCCTTTAGGTCATTCTTATGTGCATCATATTGAAGACCTAGCGGGGCCCACTTGGTCCTTTGTAGGAGACTCGCCTTTAAAGCATCTCTACGTGCTAAATGTTGCATCTTTGAGGGTAATATGGTCATTTGATGGACTGATTTGGGAAAGCATATGTTAGAAATAAAGTATGTAGATAAGAAACCATTTAAAAACAAAAAAGAGTTTCGTAGCTTTTAGTGTTCTTTATGGTTTTTGTTTTTTTCACAATTCAAAAATTCAAAAAGATTTCTTTATTTTCTGCACTCATTTGTTCAAAAATCAAAACACCAAAAAGATTTCTCACTTTGTCTCCTTTAGCATGCATTCATAATTCGAAATTTTCAAAAAAGATTTTTTTACAATAGAAGGTTTTTATAAAGGAAAATGCAAAAAAAAATAAAATGGTAGAAGTTTTGTACATTTCATATAACGAAAATATCAAAAGATTTTCCTTTCATATTTGTTGGTGTCATTTTTAGGTTAAGTGTCAAATTGAAAACTCAAAAAGATTTTATTTATGTTTTTCATCTTTTGTTTGTGGTCGCGTCTCTCAAGTTAGGGTACAGTCGGTTATTTAATCATTTATTGTCCTATCTGGACGAACTACGCACCCCTGATTCTCCTCTCTCGGGAGTGAGATACGTAGGCAGTCTATTGTTGGTTCAGGGATCTTATTTCAAAAATTCAAAAAGATTTTCTTCACTCTTCATTTAGAGTAGGTATTTTATATACATCTTTAAAAGAAAACTACAAAAGATTTTCTTTTAATAGGTTCAAGTTTCATTTTCGTATGAAATGCAAAATTGAAAACCCAGAAAGAGTTTCTTTGGTAATCATAGGTTTCATTTTGTATAGGTTATTAAAGTGGAAAAATTCAAAAAGATTTCCGTCTATTCTTTTGACAATTTGTTGTTTTTCTTCTTAGAATTTCAAGAAAAAGAAAAGAAAAAGAAAAAGAGTTTATTTGGCCATTTTGGCAAGACTTCACGAACTACGCACACTTGATTCTCCTCTCTCAGGGGTGAGATACGTAGATGCCCTTCTTGGGTTCGATGATATTTAAAAAAAAAAGGTTTTGAAAAATTTATTGAACTCTAACGCATTTGCTATCTCTTGTTCAGTTAGCTTAAGGTGGTTGATTTGTGGCATTTTGGCTGGTCCTCCGTATTGCACCAAGTCACCGAGAAAGTTATGGCCAACAAAGATATCGAGTTTGTTGTCACTAATCAGATAGGGAGTTCGGAAAATGAGAATTTAGGAGCTAATGAAGAGATTTGGAAATTAAGGCAACAAATGATAGAAATGCATCAAGCTTAGGCTAATGGATTGCTGCCTCCTCCAGTTTTCACTGATAATCTGGAATATCTTTCTAGCTTACCTCCCATGTCACATGCACATTTTCCTATTTTGGTTGACACGTCACAACATGCATCAGGACCAACTCCGGGGCAACAGTATCCAAACACTTTCAATATTCATTTTCTCACTCCCCAATCCAAGACTACCACATACTCGACTCCACCTGTTGTTTATGTTTTTGCGGCGCCACCCCCACATGAAGCTCTTACTTTTGAAGTTCATCCACAAGTTGTGCCTCCTTACTCTATAAGAGAGACTGCATTGAATATTATTGGTGATCAGCGTTACACTTTTGAGCCTACATATAAGTTGACTGGTCTTTACGGTAACACTCAGCCGCCTGAATTTCCTTCTATCACTGAGAAACCTGTAATGACAGAAGAACAAGAGGAAATGACCAGAAAATTAAGTAGTTTGGAACTGACTATGAAGAACTTGCAAGGACTTGGGGGTTATAAAAGTGTCTCATATAAAGACTTATGCATTTTTTCAGGTATCAACCTTCCTCCTGGCTTTAAAATGTCAAAGTTTGGGAAATATGATGGACAGGGGGACCCAGTGGCACATTTAAGGCGCTATTGTAACCAATTAAGATGCACTGGAGAGAAGGAAGAACTACTTATGGCTTATTTCGGGGAGATTTTTTCAGGCTTAGCTTTGAAATGGTTTGTTGACCAAGACATTGACAAGTGGATTAGTTGGGATGACCCAGCTAATGAATTTGTGCAACAATTTTAATACAATATGGAGTTGATCCCTGATGAAAAATCCCTAACTAGTATAAAAAAGAAGAATACTGAAAGTTTCAGCGAGTATGCGATCAGATGACGTGAACAAGCTGCTAGAGTAAAACTGCCAATAAAGAAAAGCAAAATAGTGGAGGTATTTATTCAAGCGCAGGACGAAACATATTATCAACACTTGCTACCTACATTAGGCAAACTATTCATTGAGGTCCTTAAAATAGGGGAGATGATAGAAGAGGGAATTAAGACTGGTCGTATTGTGAGTTTTGCAACATTAAAAGTGACTACTCAAGCAATTCAAAAGGGGTCAGAAAGTGTTGGAGGGAAAAAGAATAAGGAAGATGCATCTTCTATTGTAGTTGAACAGCAGGAAAGGTCAAGAAGACCCTGTCGTCGTCACTCTCAAGCTCAAACCCAAGTTCATGTCCAAGCTTTATATAATCGCACCCAAAATCGATTATACTGTGTTTCTTCACATCCATATCCGGTGTATAATGCACAACCACATGTTCAACCTCCATCTTACCCACAATGGCATACCCCAACGCCCCAGAGTCATCCTTTAAATCCACAAACATACCAAAGCCCTTCTAGGCCAGATTTGCTATCCTAGCCAAACAATGAAATGAGGCAGAAGTCAAGAGACAGCTTCACACCAATTGGAGAGTCGTATGCCAGTTTATTTCAGAGATTGGTACAGGAGGGCATGATCACTCCTCTCCTTGGGCACACTCTTAATCGACGTTCAAGAAATTTTGATCCTAACGCACGATGTGTGTATCATTCGGATGCTCAGGGTCATAGTATTGAAGATTGTCGAGATTTAAAATGAGAAATTGAAAAGATGATTCAAGATGGATCAATTATGGTGAAGAACATTGACAGTGGGGAGGCTCTAGTCATGCTGATATGCAAACCAGTGGCTAAGTTGTCAGGCTGAGCAATTGAGAAGTCACCCCTCTCATCATTAGGAAGAGGTCTGGTAGTTTGTTTTGTTTTGTTTTATTTTTTGTTATTCGAATTATTTCAGGGTTGTAGTTCGGGATCTATCTTATTTTGTCCATTTTTTTCGTTATGTTCAAACCCTTCTATCTTTTATTTTAATTAAATAGAGTGTCCCCTTTTTCTTTGTATTTTAAATATGTGTTTCTTTGTTTTCTTACCACAGTACATTTTATGTTGACTTTAGTGATATGACATGCTCACGAAATTTTCAGCTAGATCTTAAAATTTCAGTTTAAGCATAAGCATTGAATCAGAGAGTTAAAGTTAGGAAAAGAGAGCATTTGAGAAAATAGGTAGAGTGCTGAGGCATTTGGTGATCAAGTTGAAGTCTTCTTTGAAAATTAAGACATTTATTTTGAGAATCACAAGGATAACTTGGTCATCAATATAAGGCATATCCCAATTAGGTCAAAAAAGAAATGTGTGATCCTATATTAAAAGAAACAGGAAGAAAATTATCTCTACCAAAATCATGAGTCATTCAATGCTGAGGGATGTACAATAACGGTAGAGTCGTATGTTTGACAAGTGTAGAAGAAAGAAGTGACACACATGCTCGGGGCAAGTCAGCGTTGTAAAGCATTTCATAAGTGATCTTGATCGTGCACTTTCGCATTACATGCTATGTGTTTTGCGGAAAAATTTTGACTTTTGAGAGCCACCACTTAATTTTGAAAAGGAATTAAGAAACCTTTATAAAATACTTAAAAACGATCCAAAATAGAAAATCGTTTTAAGTTAGAGATTCCGAGTAAGTGGTTCTATTAACGTTTTAGGAAGGTATTAGGCACCTAAAACGTCCGCTAACTTGCGGTTATCCAGACTATTTGAAAACGTCTTTTGACTAATTTCAAAAAAAGATTAATTTGTTGAAAGTGACTGGTTTTAGAAAATGATTTGTGTAAAATAGATTTAGGCAACTTATTAGGAATTTTAAACTAAATCTAAACAAAATGAATAAGCAAGTAAACACATAAAAAAGAAAAATGGAGGAGAAGCCATCGAGCCCAAATCAACGAAACCTATCCTAATCTAGTTGGGCTTTTGACCCATTTTCACCTGTCCTAATCTAGTTTTTGAGCGTTTGGCTTGAGTCCCACTTCACCTGTATTAAATACAACTTTGGCTTCGAGGCCCCAAATAAATGAATAAGTAAATGATTAAATGAATAAATAAGAAAAAGACAATAATAAAAATCAAGACTTTTCAAGTCTCTTAGTCACCTCATAAATGGGTTTTGACCCATTTTCCTTTTTCGTATCTTCTAGCATCCGTACGTCATGTAGTGGACCTTGGGTTTAAACTTCGAACTTGACTCGAAGGGGTGAGCATCATTTACCCATTATGAAATGCAAGAGGAGAGGAGTCTATTTGAACTCGAGATATTTTTTGCATGCAAAGAAAAGGTAAAAAAATTAATATATGTTCAAGGCATAAAAGTGACATATTTTAAAGTAAAAGAAACTATCAAGAACCAATTTTTGAATGACAAGAATGAGAGTCAATAAATAAAAAATGCAAAGCAAAGACACTCCTTTACATGCCTCATGATTTATGTTCATATTAAGAATGAATAAAGGTAAAAGGAAGAAGGTCATATTTAATGAATTAATGCGAGAAACAAACAACGTAAGCTTGCGAAATTAAAGGGATGAGGCAACAAGAAAAAAACTCAAGATTTCTAGAATTGAACAAACATAGACACCAATCCATATAACAAAAGAAAATAAAGGCTAACTTTTCAATAAAGAGAATCTTTAAATTTCAATTAAGGCGACATTAACGAAAATTCATACATATAAATTACAACCAACAGCTTATTGAAAAACGTGTAACGACCTATGATTTTTATTTCTAAGAAATCGTTGATTCTCTTTTGATATTATGAATAAAAGAGAGACATGAATCAAATCTTTACACTCACAAAGAACACATATAATAATCCAAAGGGAGTAAGAAAATTAGAATAAAAGTTTAGCATTTCCAAAATTGAAATATCATTTCACAATCATACTATGCATGACTCGGAAAAATATCTAAATAATTCTATTTAGCCACAAAAATTTGAACTTTCTCATCATTTTGACAAATTTAAAAAACATGCGAAAAAAGAGAGGAATAAACATCGTGGATGGAAAATAAAGCTAGCGCTTCATCTCTTATATGAAAATTTTTGAGATTCCTTAAAATAATTAACAAGCAAATGACAAATCCTTGATTCAATCAATTACTATTTTTATTAAGGTGAAACAAATAATAATAACTATTCTTTCAACATAAAATAAACTACTTTACATGCTAAAACAAATATATCCATTAACAATGAGTTTAAACAAGACATAAGTATTGTTTTTCAAGTAAAGATCTAAACTTTATCTAAAATAATAAAAACTAAGGTCAAAAGGCAAAACAATCAATATTAACGATTCTTTTCAACATAAAGAAAAATACTTTACATGCTAAAAACAAACATATCCGCCAACAATGAATTTAAACAAGAAATGAGTATGTTTTTCAAGCAAAGATCTAAACTTTATCCAAAATATTCAAACAATAAAGTAAAAAAAGAAGAAACAATCAATATTATCTATTCTTTTCAACATAAAGAAAACAAATTTACATGCTAAAAGCAAAACTTTACATGCTAAAAACAAATATATTAACCAACAATGAGATTAAACAAAGTATAAGTACATCTTTTAAGCAAAGATTGAAACTTTATCTATAATAATCAAAGAATAAAGTCAAAAAAGACACGTACAACTATTGCTAGCTTATTTTTATATCATGAATGTGAAAAATAATTAAAATATCTCTATCACAACGTCCTATGACCTTTAAGGCCATCTATAGCAAACAAAATTATAACTACGAAAAAAAAAAAGATGAAGAGAAAAAAAAGTTATAATAAAACTTAAAAAAAAAGAAAGATGTGTTTACCTTTTTGGGGGCAGCAAAACGAGATTACGAGCTTCGTCGAAATCAACCACCACCGAAAATCATCGCCGGCAATTTGAACTTTTTGATTAGCCGACCAACTCTATGAAACAAAATTTTTTACTAAATAAAAACAACTATTTTGCTAAAAAAAGGATTTTTTTCACCTTTCTAGCCTTTTTTTTCTTACTTTTCCACCCTCCTTCTCTACCAAAGTAGTGGTAGTATTTATAGGAGAGAATAAGGTGTTTTCTTCATTTCTCCACCAATGTGGGAGAAAAGTATTTATATGGAAGGATAGAGATTTATTTCTTGTCATCCACCAATGTGGGAGAAAAAACATTTAGGGGTGCTTTTGGAATGTAAAAGTTGAAGATAAGGTGAGGTGGAAGATAATGTGGGGGAAAATAGTACAATGTAGTACAATCTTTGAATTTTAAAATTGGGAAAGGAAAAAATTGGGGGGAATAGTACAATGTAGTACAATTTGAATTTATTTTTTGGTGGAAATTGGGTAGAAGTTATGAGAGTTCTTGAAAATTTTGGGGTTATTTAAAATATAATCCCAATTGGGATTTAAAATTTAGCCATATTTATTTATTTTGACCAAATTAAAATCAATTGACGAATTACGTTGCAATTATGACTAATTTGATTTCAATTATGGCCAAATCTAATAGATTGGCTAAATTAAATTGAAATTCGATACGAATTAATACTTCTTTTAATTCCGATCTTCTTAATTTAATAAAATCAAATGCATATTTATCCAAATAAATTATTTTTGAGAATAAATTATATTTAAATCAAGATTTTAATCATTTGAATTTATTTTCAAGATGAGCCTTAATTAAAATCCAATATTTTGTAAAATAAATATTTAAGTAACAAATTATATAATTTCGTATAACTGAACACGATAATATATAATCACTACTTAAACTGACAAAATCACGTACGAAAAATAGTTTAAATATTTTTTTTTATTTTGATGAAATAAATATTTTGATTTTATTAGAAACTGAAGAATTCAGGATTAAATTTAGTTGTGGAGGACAAAAATTAGGTGTCAACAACTGCCCCCTCTCTTTGGGTAGGGTGGATGTAAGTAACCCTCGGCAAAGGGAGGTTGACGTTCCTAATTTTTGTCCGACCATAAATTCGAATGTGAAATAGGCTAATTTTTGCACGAGTTTCATGGAGTCATGGCCGAACATCGGTATTAGGTTTCCTACATATATCAGGTTATATCAGAATTAAGGCCACTTGTAGTTCATAAAGCTTGATTTAAAGCACGATTTTTCAAAAAATTCACAAGTTATCTCGATTTTTGGAGTTTTTGATAAAATCGAAAAGCTGAGAATAGAGGGATTTAGGGGGAGGTTGGAATGCAGTCGAGTTTTCTATATAGAGCCCAGCCTACATATCCCTGATACTCAGAGAATCAGACTGCTTGTAGTTTGACTCTATCGGTAGAAAAGATAGTCTTCTATTTTCAGACAATCTTTTGATCAGGATGAGTGACAAGTTGATCGAGTTGCGGAAAAGAGGCTTGTAACCTCTTAATCATGAATGTGGGATCCTTTACACCCATAGACAAGAACTTACCCGGACATAATTTCCAAAACTCTAAGTATGTTGTCACCCGAATTTGAAAGAAAGAGAAGGTTACCCTCAGTATGAGTTAAGAAAATATCCTGAAGGTGAAGCTGAAACAAGAATATACCAAAATGCCCATATGCCTTCTAAGGTGTGTGGTTATATGGTGGTGGTGATCATCCTTTAGCTCGTGTCTAGAGAGTTTGACGTCACTCTCTAGACTATGTCCCATTTTTCTGCTAAGAAAGAGTTCCACATTGTACTGCGTCCTTTTTGGAGTCGTCCGCACCTGTGGTTTTGATTTGAGATTTTCATCCTCTTGGATGCTCTTGACAATATCTCAAATAAAAATCATTAGTAATAAGCACAATTCATGAAAGAGGCGTATAGTTTTTTATCATATCTCCGCGTGAGTTATTGTCTAAAAAGCGAAGTCATCCTTTCTTGTATCTGATTGGCAGGAAATAACTTGTAATAAAAAATACAACAACCTTCTTGGTTGTTGCATAATTAGCTCATTTGTCGAGCGAATATGTCTTCAAAGTGGGGTGGCCCTTTGGGATACCGACGACATTTATGCAGAACAGTCCCTACAACCGTGTAATCTTGTGCTGGTGTGGCAACCCTTTTGGTTACCTATATCACTTGTATATGGACCTCTTCGGTTATATTCGATGATCGATTTATAAATTTCCCTTAAATTGTCAATCTTTGGATAATTTTACGCATTATTTGACGTTGGATACAAGGCGACTTACATATATCCTTTGAATTGATAGATTTTAGGTAATCCTGCACATTATCTGACCTTGGATAAGAGATGGCTTACAGATATCCCTCCAATCGCTAGCTTTTAGGTTTTCCTGCACATCATCCAACCTTGGATACAATATGACTTATAGATATCTCTTAAATTGTTAGTCCTTGGGTAATCCTGCACATAATCGTTCTTGGATATGATGCGGCTTATAGAGAACCCTTGGACGTATCAATTTGATAATTTCACTTATTCTCCGATAAGGATTTAGTTGCGACTTATGAATAACCTTCAGACTATCGAATTTTGGGAGATCTTGCACACTATCCGGTTAGGATGTCGTCATGGCTTACGGATGACCTACAGGATATCAACTCATAGGTGATCTTGCACACTATTCTATTTCAAATAATATGACTTATAGATGACCCTCAAATTGTCAATTTCTAGGAAATCTCATATATTATCCGTCTTTAGACACCGGCTTGAAGACGTCCCTTCAAATCGTGTGCTCTTGATACATTCAGATGCTGATTCATAAAATGATGAGATATCCTTGACGCCGGCGTTTATGTCTTGCATGTTAACAGATATTAAATACTGATGATATCCTCGATGCCAGCGTTGTGTCTCACGTGTCAACAGATATATTGAATGCTGATGATATCCTCGACACCAGCGTTATGTCTCGTGTGTCAACAGATAATAAATACTGATAATATCCTCAACATCAGCATTGTGTCTTGCGTGTCAACAGATATATTGAATATTGATGATATCCTCGACGCCAGCGTTGTGTCTCACGTGTCAACAGATATATTGAATGTTGATAATATCCTCGACACCAGCGTTACGTCTCGCGTGTCAACAAATAATAAATGCTGATGATATTCTCGACGCCAACATTGTGTGTCGCGTGTCAACAGATATATTGAATATTGATGATATCCTCGATGCCAGCATTATGTCTCACGTGTCAACAGATATATTGAATACTAATGATAACCTCGATGCCAGCGTTACATCTCGTGTGTCAACAAATAATATATGCTGATGATATCCTCGACGCCAGCGTTATGTCTCGCATGTCAACAGATATATGAATATCCTTCTTGGGCGATGGTATGAGATGGACCTCTTGGCAATGATATGCAATGGCCCTTGCGGCAATGATATGTGATGGCCCTTGTGATAATGATATGCAATGGCCCTTGCGGCAATGATATGATATGGCCCTTTCGGCAATGATATATAATGGCCCTTGCGGCAATGATATGTAATGGACCTTGCGGCAATGATATGCAATGACCCTCTTGGCAATGATATGTAAGTTCCCTTGCGCCAATGATCTGCAATGGCCCTTACGGCAATGATATGCTATGGCCCTTTCGGCAATGATATGCAATGGCCCTTGCGGCAATGATATGTGATGGCCCTTGTGGCAATGATATGCAATGGACCTTGCGGCAATGATATGCAATGGCCCTTTCGGCAATGATATGTAACGGCCCTTGAGGCAGTGATATGCAATGGCCCTCTTGGTAATGACATGCATTATTTCTTTCGGTAAATTAAAAACATTTTCTCCTGAAATCATTTGTCAGGGTCTTGATTTCTGCATGTACCTGTACTAAAGGTAGACGATTAGTAGACACAAAGTAGCTTTGCTAGCGACTGTTTTTTATAGAAATTCTAAATACAATATTTGTAAAAAAGACAAGACACTTTTGTTTGTCCACCATGATCTCAAGAAATGAAATGGACACTTCAAAAGGTCTTCAATGTATGGGTACTAAACCCATTTTTAGGGCTACCCAGAATTACCATTCTTGAGCATTAGTGCTCTGGTGTGGCTCCCAATTTGTTCGGGAATTTTTGAAAGAAACTCTCATTTTTGTGTATTAGTCCCAGCACCCACAGAAAATGATTAGTTTGAGTGAAACTACTCCGTATTGACCTTCTTTGATTCTTGATTTGCCCCTCGCCATCTTTCAGGTATTTCGTCATGTTAGGACTTCCGCTCATGACTCCCCGTCCAAATTGATGTCTAGGCAATCACTAAGTAAAAGATTTATATAGATTTTTGAAAGTAGTCTTAATTTTTAGAAGATTGTTTCGAAAACTCCTGCAAAAATTTGTAAAATCTCTGCCAGTCATGTCATGTGCTAGCTCAACAACCATCTTTCTCTTGATTCTAACAATATTCGACATTTGACGGAGGATTGTTAGGGATTCAGCATTGTCGAGGCTCTCTACCAGAAGTTTTATTAAAGACGGAGATTTAGTCTTCCTAGACTTTATCACAGGTGGTGATTCTCAAATTTCAACTTCGACCTCTAGTGCTGGGGAATTTAAAATATATTCCAGTATTTGATTGAAATTTTGAGGCCTCCCTCAAAATTTCTGCCTCAGTTTGAAGTAATCTGAGATGATATCATCTTGAGTGGATCTAAAGTCATTGCCGATCTTCATTCTCTTTGTTGGATGTTGATCTTCTCTTGTGAATTTTCTAGATTCCTTCTCGAAAATTCTGCCCCAGTTTCCATTTCTTGGGGTTATATGATCGAGCCGTTGGGACGTCTACGTATCTCGTTGAAGTAGGAATCAGGTCAAACGTAGTTCAAGATACTCTAGGGATATGTATTGGAAAATCTAATGGATTGACCGAAGCCGACATAGGCTGCCTACGTATCCTTCTTTGAGAATTCAGGTCAAACGGAGTTCGTACATAAAGAAAATGATAAATTTTCCTAAGGGGTTGAACGAATAAACATAGAATTCAGATCCTCATAATCTTTTATAATATTGTGCTAATATTGAATCAAAGATATCGTTGATGATATATCATTTTGTATCAATTCACATTGTGACATAACGATCTCATCGCTTCATTATTTTCAGATACCTGAATCTCTTATAAGAAAGTCCTCAATCACTTGATGACTTGAATTTGATTGTTTTCTTTGAGTTATTTCTGTTGGTTAATAAATTCAAACCCTTTGTACTTTGTGAATTTGATTAAATTGATTTTCCTTTTGAAGAATTCAAATATGGATTAAAAATCGAATTATATTTGCAACGACTCCTTATCCGACGAGTTCTTAATGTGAACAAGCAACGATCAAAATGTTTGGCAATTGGCGACCCAAGTAAATCAAAACACATTTCATTCTATTATAATACACGAACCAAATAATCTCATATATTGAGAAAATAAGAAAATCGGCGAATAAAACAGAGAAATGAAACTGCATGAGTAGACTCCAAAAAGCAAGATTCTTAGCCTAAGCAAGATCCTTCGCCTAATTAAACTGCAGAACTATTGTCAGATCACACCAATAACATGAAATGGACACAGACCCATATGAAATTTGCATGAATATACGGTCTTTGTCTTGTCCACCAACTAATAACATCAACTCATTTTACTTTAACGTAATGAAAAGTTAATGTTAAGTCCACATATTATAAATAATTCTGACTCATAAATCAATTATATGTCCACTTACAAGTTCAACGTAACAATGCATCAACAATATTTATGGCACAAAACATTCTTAATGAAAGCATCAATGTTGATTTTAGAAGATCCACTACTTGCAGTGTTCTTCTTTTGCTCTTCGCCTCATTTCCATCACATCCGCATTTCCAAAATCCATAAACCATTTCAACAGGTTAGAAATCTCTTCCCTTGTTACCGAAATTCGGTCATGTTTTATCACCCTATAATCGATCTTCCACTCATTGACAATTTGCTTACTGTTGATTTGTTGATCCCCCAAAATAGGAAAAGTCAGCATTGGAAGGCCTGAGAATGCCGCTTCTTTAGTCGAATTCCATCCACAAGGCGACCAAAATCCACCAATTGAAGGATGTGACTGTTGGGTTTAATTGATGTGAATGGAAAATGGAGGGACACAACTTTTTATGAAAAGACATATTATTTTGGAAAAGGAGTGACTGTTCAGATAGTTGTGTTTGTTCAGAAAAAGACATAATGTTTTGAATGAACAGACATGACTCTTCCAAAGGATACACCTTTTCGGATGAACCATTGCCACCTTTCGGAAGGGGCACTTGATGGCTATATAAACCTGCATTTATTCATAGGTTTTAGGATGAATTTTTTTTTGAAATAAAAACTCTTCTTGTTTTCAAAATATTCCTTGTGATTAATCAAATTGTTGAGTGAGTTCAACGAATTCAATTATTTGAGGTACTACTATAGTTGGATTGAAAGCCATTTTATCCTGGTAGGAACATTCCAAAACCTCGGATACAGTAAGGAAAATCATTCCTTAAGGACACTCCGTAAAGTCGGGGGACTTAGCTTTACATTTCTGTTTCATCTTAATTTCTGAAAAAATAAAACACACTTCTTAGAAAGATCACTTTGATCTTGTGTTGAGGGTTTTATTGTAATTCATAGTGTTCTTGTTTTAAACTTGAACTAGTGTTGAAGTTATTGTATCGAATTATAGATTCTTGTACCCGAAAACATTGAAAAACAACAATCTTAAGGAATAATTTTTAGAAAAAGAAAAAAAAATTGTTTGCTTGTTTGGTGAAATTTTCTTTTCACTAAAGTTTTTTTTTTTCGAATCTGTATAGCTTGGTTTCTGGAGATTAAAGCTTTTAGCTTACTACTCCGTTTGAACTTAACTAGTGATTTGAAGAAATAAAATCTTCATCACAAGTTAAAGATCACTCGGTTGACCATTGGAAGTCTTAAAAACTTCATCGTTAAACTAGAAACAAGGAGTGTTTAAAGTTGCTACAATTTTTTAATAAGTATTTCGATATACTTAAGATACTGTCTTGTGGTGACAGAAAAATGATATGACTGATAGTCAAATGCATGATACTGGAACGACTATGGCGGCAACTAGTATTGCCACGGTGAATCATACTAATGCTCCGCAAGCTATGGCACCAACGGAGAAACCCAGAAAGTTCACGGGTATTGATTTTAAGAGATGGCACCAGAAAATGTTCTTCTATCTCACAACTCTATGTCTTCAAAGGTTCATGGTTGAGGAAGCTCCGGAGGTGCCCGAGTGATACAAGCACAAGGATCATCAAAAGTACAAGGAATTATCAAGGGGGTCAAGGCTTCGAAATTAGCTAGCAATTGAAGACTTTTTGGAGTATTTTGAAGCCTTGGTCAAGAGAAGGAAAGAGGGGAACTTATGCACTCAATAGGCGCCTCAAGTGAAGGTTAATGAAGACATTTTTCACTCCAAGGAAACACTTAAGAGGCGACCAATTCTCTTAGCTCATTAAGGGTAGTTTTGTCATTTAGCATCTAATAGTACAAATAAACCATTTTGCTTCTCTTTTCATTAGACTTTGATGAAATTATTGAGAGATACTCTTTAGTTGTAGTTTCTTCCTCTCTTAGAGAGAGAATCTAAAATTAGGGTTTACACTAAGTGATGGATTTCACTTGTGTTAACAAATTGGCAAGAAAGGTTGGTGCTTGGGGAAGGTGACTCTCTTTGTGTCTACCTAAGAGAGTGGTTTGAACTTTCATTTGTAATGTGTGATTGGAGATTTAATACATCTCCTTTTTTTAATCATCTAGTGGAAGTAAGGGTCACTCTACTATCTTTGCATTTATGCAATCTTTCTTCTTCATCTTCTTTTTAAGTGTTGTTTTCTCTTTGTGTGCTTGTTGATTTTTTCATATCTAGTGTCAATTTCGTGTTTTAGCCTTTCTTTAGGCTATCACCAAGGGAACCTCTGAAAAAGAATACTTCATGATTGTAGAGGCTTGGAAACACTCAGATTTCCTTTGCAGTAATTATATCTTGAGTTGTCTCCAAGATGAACTTTACAATGTATATAGCGGAACCAAGACTACAAAAGAGTTATGGGGAGTGCTAGAATGAAAGTACAAATCGAAGGATGTCGAAACTAAAAAGTTCTTTGTTGCAAGATTCCTGGAGTACAAAATGATAGACAACAAGTATGTTGTTTCCCAGTGCAGGAACTGCAAGTGATCATCCATGATATCCTAGCAGAAGGTATGATTTTGACAAATAACGTTGTTGAACAATTTAAAAATGTTCTTAATATTCACATGAACTTTATTGTAAGTTTGATTGTGAATGAAGCGTTTCAAGTAGCGGCAATAATAGAGAAGCTACCACCTATGTGGAAAGAGTTCAAAAACTATTTGAAATACAAACGTAAGAAGATGTCAGTCGAAGATTTGATTGTACAATTACACATTAAATAAGATAAGAAGGCTGCAGAAAGAAGGTCAAGAGATAATTCTGTAATTAGTGGAGAAAACATTGTAGAAGATGACCAAAACTACTCTAAAAGGCGAAATAAAGTTGGAAATGAAAGCAATCAACCCAAGAAGAAATTCAAGGGAAAGTGCTTCAACTGTGGCAAGATTGGCCACAAGTCTGCGGATTGTCGTGCCCCGAAGAAAGGAAAGAAGAAAGACCAAGCAAATATGGATGAGTCTAAGAAAGAAATGGATGATCTGTATGTTATGCTTTCTGAATGCAACTTGGTGGGAAATCCTCACAAATAGTGGATGGATTCTGGTGCCACCCGCCATGTTTGTGCTAACAAGGAGTTGTTTTCGACGTTTGCTCCAGCTCAAGTAGAAGGAAAAATCTACATGGCAAACTCCGCTACTGCAAAAGTGGAAGGCACGCGAAAAGTGTGCTTGAATATGACTTCCGACAAAGTGTTGACACTTAACAATGTCTTGTATGTTCCTGAGTTACGAAAGAACTTGATTTCTGTTTCACTTCTAGACAAGAACGAATTCAAATGTGTATTTGTTTCCGAAAATAATTATACTTAGTAAAGGAAAAGTGTATGTAGGAAAAGCCTACCTCAATGAGGGCCTATTCAAAATGAATGTAATGAATATTGAAATCAATAAAAATTTAAATTCTTCTTACTTTCTTGAGTCTCCCAATTTGTGGCATGAACGACTAGGTCATGTTAATTACAAAACATTATGAAAACTGATTAACTTAGAAGTTTCGCCAAACTTTGAGTGCAATAAATCAAAGTGTCAAACTTGTGTGGAATCAAAGTATGCTAAGCATTCGTATAAGTCCGTTGAAAGGAATTTCAATCACTTAAACTTAATCCACACTGACATTTGTGCTATGAAGTCAACACCATCACGTGGTTGAAAAAAGTATTTCATAACTTTCATTGACGATTGCACTAGATATTGTTATGTCTACTTGCTAAATAGTAAGGATGAATCAATAGATGCGTTTAGGCAATACAAAACTGAAGTTGAAAATCAGTTAGAGAAAAAAATCAAAAATATAAGAAGTGATAGGGGCGGAGAATATGAATCTCCCTTCATCGATATATGTGTAGAGAATGGAATTTTTCATCAAACTACGGCCCCGTATTCATCTCAATCTAATGGAATTGCGAAAAGAAAAAATCAAACTTTGAAGGAAATAATGAATGTCTTATTTATAAGTTTAGGTTTACCGCAAAGCTTGTGTGGGGAGGCTATCCTTACAGCCAACCGAATACTCGATAGATTTCTCCATAGTAAGACACAATCAATTCCTTATGGAAAATGGAAAGGAAGGAAACCCAACTTGAAATATTTCAAAGCGCGGGGGTGTCTAGCAAAGGTCCAAATTCCTATGCCTAAAAGGGTTAAGATAGGATCTAAAATAGTGGACTGCGTGTTCATATGATTTGCTAAAAGTAGTAAACCATGTCATTTTTTGGTTCATAAATCCAAATATTTAGATATTAATGAAAATACGGTAATTGAATCAGATAACGCTGAATTCTTTAAAAATATTTATCCGTATGAAACTAAACATGAACAGTCAATTGGAGGGTCTAAACGACCTCGAGATAAACCAAGTGAGAATGTACATAATGATGAGAATCCAAGATGTAGTACACGTCGAAGAACGTCAAATTCGTTTGGATCGGATTTTATAACATTTCTCTTAGAAAATGAGCCTCAAACATTTAAGAAAGTGATGACGTCTTCGGACTCATCCTTTTGGAAAGAGGCAGTCGATAGTGAGATTAATTCAATCTTAAGCAACCATATGTGGGAATTGGTTGATCTTCCTCTAGAAAACAAACCTTTAGGATCTAAATGGATCTTCAAAAGGAAAATAAAAGCGGATGGTACTATTGACAAATTCAAGGCAAGATTTGTAGTAAAAGGCTTCAAACAAAAAGAAGGCCTTGATTACTTTGATACATACTTTCCGGTAACAAGGACAACGTCGATTCAAATGTTAATTGCCTTGGCGGCGGTATATGGTGTTGAAATCCATCAAATGGATGTGAAAACCGCATTCCTAAATGGAGAATTGGAGGAAGAAATTTATGGAACAACCTGAGGGTTTTGTGGTTTCAGGAAAAAAAAAATAAGGTGTGTAAACTTGTTAAGTCACTTTATGAACTAAAACAAGCACCTAAGAAATGACATGCAAAATTTGACCAAACCATGTTGCCAAACGGACTTAAAATTAATGAATGTGATAAATATGTTTATATTAAAGATACTCCAAATCACCAAGTCATTGTGTATTTATATGTGGATGATATGTTGATCATCAGTAGAGACATTTTTGACATAAATGCAATGAAATGAATGCTCGAGATCAAGTTCGATATGAAAGACCTTGGAGTTGTGGATGTGATCTTAGGGATAAGAATCCATAGAACTCCACAAGGGTTCGCATTGTCCCAATCTCATTATATCGAAAAGGTACTTGACAAATTCAAGTATATGAAATTTGATATTGCCAAGACTTCATTGGATGTGAGCTTTGCACTTCGAAAGAATGAAGATGAAAGTGACTCACAATTGGAGTATGCAAGGGTATTGGGATGTTTAATGTATATAATGAACTGTACATGACCAGACATAGCATGCGTTATTAGTAAGTTGAGTCGGTACACGAGTAATCCTAATAAAACTCATTGGATGACAATGAAAAAAGTTTTGGGGTATCTTAAATACACTCAAGACTACACTTTGCATTATAATAAATATCCTACGGTACTTGAAGGATACAGTGATACAAATTGGATCACCGGATCGAAGAAGTAAAATCCACTAGTGTATATGTATTTACTATCGATGGAGGAGCGGTCTCTTGAAAATTATCCAAACAGACTTGTATTGCTCACTCTACAATGGAATCTGAATTTATCACATTAGATAAAGCCAGTGAAGAAGCAGAATGGCTCCATAATTTCTTGGAAGATATTTCTTATTGGCCCAAACCAGTGACACCAGTATGTATACACTGTGATAGTCAAGCGTCAATAGGTAGGGCAGGAAGCATGATGTACAACAGTAAATCTCATCACATAAGACGGAGACATAATACTATTAGAGAACTTCTCTCTAGTAGAATTATCACTGTTGACTATGTGAAGTCAAAGTATAATGTGTTGGATCCACTTACAAAAGGCCTATCTACAGAAGAAGTTGAGAGAACATCCAAGGGAAGGGGTTTAAGGCCTAGGACAAGTCATCATGGTGGTAACTTTAGCTAGAAGACTGGAGATCCTAAAAGCTAGGTTCAAGGAGATCAAACAAAGTTGTATCTGATAGGTTCAACATTGTCAAAATACCAACCCATTCTCATGATGTATACAATGTTTAGTAAACAAGAATAAAACTTAGAGTGAAAAGTTTTTTAATGATTATCTAAATTTGGCAGATTTGACCAAATAGTTTAATCTATAGGATTGAACGTTAGAAATCACCTATGTGAGGGCGAAGTAGAAACCGCTTCAAGGAGAATGTTAGTAAAGGCCTATTCTCTAAGCTCTCATGAAACCGAGACGTGTTCATGGCTGAAAAGAACAAAACCATGACAACTATAAATGGTAAAAGGCTGGTTGTGTGACATGTGTTATCTAGGTGTACATTAAAGCTCGACGGTTCAAAGATATCAAATCTACCGATTGATCGAGTGCATCCGATGCATGCTCACTACAAAAAGTTCAAAAGAAAACTCACTTATCATGATGTAATCAGTCTTTGCTTGATGATCACATATTTTTCCATAGAGTTTTACAAAGAATAGTCATTTCCCATTCATGTGGAGGATTGTTGGGTTCAATTGGTGTGAATGGAAAATGGAGGGACACAACTTTTTATGAAAAGACATATTGTTTTGGAAAAAGAGTGACTGTTCAGATAGTTGTGTCTGTTCATAAAAAGACACAATGTTTCGAATGAACAGACATGACTCTTCTAAAGGATACACCTTTTCGGATGAACCATTGCCACCTTTTGGAAGGGGCACTTGATGGCTATATAAACTAGCATTTATCCACAGATTTTGGGATGAAAAATTTTCTGAAATACAAACTCTTCTTATCTTCAAAACATTCCTTGTGATCAATCAAATCGTTGAGTGAGTCCGATGAATTCAATTATTTGAGGTACCACTATAGTTGGATTGAAAATCATTTTATCCTGGGAGGAAGATTCCAAAACCTCGGGTACAGTGAGAGGAATTATTCCTTAAGGACACTCCATGAAGTCGGGGGACTTGGTTTTACATTTCTATTTCATCTTAATTTCTGAAAAAAATAAAACATATTTCTTAGAAAGATCACTTTGATCTTGTGTTGAGGGTGTTGTTGTACTTCATAGTGTTTTTGTTTTAAACTTGAACTAGTGTTGAAGTTATTATGTCAAATTACAGATTCTTGTACCCGAAAATGTTAAAAAAACAACAGTGACAACACCTTCAATTGGTCGCACCAGGGCACAACAAGACCTGCACTACATTTGTTTTTCTGAAATCGAACAGTTTCATCACATGCCGTGCAAAAGAATGGAACACCACTATCGTGCACACCAGCCATGATCTCATCGAGTTGATCACAAGAGACAGAAAGGTGGCGAGTATATGAACAAAATAGAACCATTCGGTTGAGCATTCAACCACTTAGAGGAGGGACTATTTTCGCTAGTAAAGTAAGGTATTGCTGGACCAATGGTGTAGACATGGATGGGGAGCATTTGCTTTAGAGGATCAATAACGTACAGAAGATTCGAGCTCTTAGACTGAAGTAAGCAAAAGATATTGTGCTTTGGAAACAGTAGAGAAGATCTCCTTAGTAACATCCAATATTTCTTGGGCCTTTCCATGAAATGGTGTAGAAAGATCTACAACGTGAATCGAAGGGATTCCAGGAATATAGTCAACTTGCTCGTGTATTTTTCCTGTCAGGGATAATGACACTACAAAAAAAGGATATAATTGCGGGGGTTTATTTGCAGGGGTTATTTTAACCCCTGCAAAATTATATTAAATGCGGGGTTTAAAAATTATATAATTTGCAGGGGTTTTAACCCCCGCTATTCGTCCAAAAAAAATACCGCTAAAATTATATAATTTATGGGGGTTAAAACCCCCGCTATACATCCAAAAAAAGATACCGCGAACTGAAAGAATATTTCTCATATATTTACCCCCAAAAGCATTTCTCTCTCTTATTCCC
>NC_061116.1:224478389-224511363 GCF_002878395.1 Capsicum annuum | reverse complement strand
GAAAAAGAGACCGCGAACTGAAAGAATATTTCCCCTATTCCCCTCCCCCCCAAAGGCTTTTCTCGCCCTTGCCCCCCCCCCCCCCCCCCCAAAAAAAAATACTGCGAACTGAAAGAAGCCATTGCTATACAGTGGATGGTAAGCCGGCCATTGCTACACAGTGGGAGGTTTACGGTCGGCCATTTCCTTCCCAGCTCCGATCTATCCTTAGCCATTGTTTAGAGTGAGTTCTTTCTTTTTCCAATTTAAGAAATTTCATATCAAATATGCCCAATTGATAGGGATTCCCAAAAATTTCCTATGAGGCAGTACTGATAATGGCTCTGTTTATGTGACTCGTACACCTCCGGCTCCGGTATCGAAGGATTCTTTGACTCTACAACTCCAGCTTTGGTACCGACTCCTTGGCCTTTTATATCTCAGTAAGCAACAATTAATGCATATTTTTGTTCATTATTACTTGGCCTTAAAATTGTAGACTTGTAGTTACTTGCATTTGAAGTTGTAAGCTTGTAGTTTTTTTGGTGACTGTTTGGATATTGGTGATTTCATGAATTTTGAGTTTCTTGGAGTTTGATAAGAGAGATTGGAGATTTTTATGTCTATTTTGTTCATTATTAGGTGCATTTGAAGTTGTAGACTTGTAGTTCTTTTTTATCCTCGGAGATTGTTTGAATATATTAGAGATTTTTATGTCTATTTTGTTCATTATTAGGTGCATTTGAAGTTGTAGACTTGTAGTTCTTTATCAGTAGCTTCATCTTTTTTTCTTTCAAGGAACCCTAATTTTCAAAACCAATTTCAATAAATAGTACAAAATTCAAATCAAACGATGACGACTACCTCATACTATATACCAAATATCTCACTATTCAGTCACTCCTGCATAATTCTAACCATAAAAGAAGCGAGCTTGCAGGTTGTACAGTATCTTGCAGTGATAGTTCCAAATAAGTATTTGATGGATGCATAATGGCTACTCATGCACCAGATACTCTGAGAATCTTAGGCAAATATGCAACATACGAATAAAACTAGAATACTGGATGCTTTCCAATATGTTTACAGGTACTTTGGGCGCGCACCTATTATTTAAACTGCCTTTGAACTTGATTTTCTCATTCTACTTGTTTTCTTTTTCAAAGATGGAACTTGCTCTCGTTCTACTTTGTTTACAGGTTCTTTGCGCGTGCCTAACTCTTAATCCTCCTCACACACCAGAGTACACGTTATTTAAGTGGACCACCGGCCATCCAGTACCCTCAGTTGCTGTATCAAAAGCTTCATCTGAGCTAAATCAAATCCAAGAGAAGAAAGAAATATGGTTTTGTGGAGCATATCAAGGTGCTTTATGAGATTATCCAGATTCTCTATTCTCCGCGTTCTTTTAGTGCACGAATTTTATAGCCGCTTTGGATTTCATCGCTCATTGATGTTATATTTATTACAACACTTTCAGGCTATGGCTTTCATGAAGATGGACTAAAGGTAGTGATATATCCTGCCAACATGTCCCAAAACGAGAAGATATAATAATAGGAGAAACAAAATCCATGGACACGATACAATGTATGGATAATAATCCTTTTTTGCTTCTTCTCAGGCAGGTGCTATTGCTGCTCAAGGTCTACTTAAGAGGACCTATAGTGTCCTGAACAATCCCAAACACATGGTACCAACCTATCCAGAAACAGAAGCATGCCTCCTCGTTACTAGATTTCTCAAGAGTTTCATCGCGACAGGATGCATAATGTGAGTTATAACAGTTTCACATTGTATAGGTTTAGTTCAAAAATGATTTTATTTAACAGCATGGAATTTCTACCCAGCCAGTTTTAGCAAAAGTACATTTATTATGCTTTTATGACTATCTATTCTCTTGTATACTTAACAATATACACGAACAATGCATATATTGTTCTTAGACTATATATTTTTAGAAGAAGGGGGTACGATGTTCACATTCGAAGGAACAGAGAAGAAATTCTCTCTCAAAGTTTATCTTAGAGTTCATAGTCTACAATTTCACTGGAAGGTACAAGTGATTGAGCCACTAAATGAAAAATTCAAAGAATTCTCCGATATGGAAAATTTTTTTCACATAAACTAATCTTTTATAGGTTGAAACCTAAGGCGACTTAGGCCTTGCTGATGCATTTATTCATGGGGACTTCTCTTCTGTTGATAAGAACAACGGTCTTCTTAATCTTTTCATGGTGAGAAAGTGACTCTATTTCATTGTCAATAGATTATTCTTGGTACTTGGCATCCTGAATTCCTTTACAGATTTTTGTTAACAATAGAGATTTGAAAGCATCTGTCACAAGGTCTAGTAAGAGAAGGTAAACAGTTTATTGAAACAACAATAAGGATATTGCAACTTCTATTCATATGTTAAATCTTTTCCTTGCATTTACTCTCCGAAGGCTGGTGGACACCGCTGCTTTTTACAGCTGCACTATCATCTACAAAATATTTCATTCGACATGTTTCAAACCAGAACACCCTAACTCAAGCTCGTAAGAACATTTCTCGTCACTATGATCTGGTAAATAACTTGTATTCTATAGTCAAGATCATAGTGAAACTTGTTGTTTTCTTATGACTTTCACATCTTACATAGGCCTGTGGCTTCAAGTGTAGATTGATAAGTATATTTATTAATTTTTTTCAGAGTAATGAACTCTTCTCGCTCTTTCTAGACGAAACAATGACATATGCATGTGCAATTTTTAAGGTAAGAGATCCTAAGTTGCTCAGACTCTCCAAAAATGTTACCGCACCCGTGTCAGATCTTTCAAAATTACACTATTTCTCAAGGATCCGACACGTACCCATTGACATTCTTGAAGAGTTCGAGCAACATAAAAGAGCTCTAAGATGCATTTTATGTTCTTTAATCTTAATCTTAAGGTGATCTTTTTCCCCTTTATCATTGTTCTAGCGTGAAGAGAAAGACCTGAAAGTTGCACAGGAGTGGAAGATTTCTTATTGAGAAGGTAAGTCATCAACAAACTAAATATGCACAGTTAAGAGTTCAGCAAGTAGGCCTTTAGGTACATAACTTCAAATAACACATGACACATTGCCTCATTTAACCTTGAGATTCACAGATGAACATGGTTTATCGTTTGTGATCTTCACTCTTCTGTTACCTTTCTTTCTTTATGTTGTTTTCACGAGCGTTGGCTTTCTTTAGTTCATTTCAGATCATGCACTAACTTTATTGTAGGTGGTTAAGCTTTTTTTGTTATCTTGTACTTGTTGACAGTTGAACTCCTTAACTAATTGTTATATGGAGCTGAAAATTTCAAAGTGTAAATATATCAGTTGTAAGGTAGATATAATTGTTATATGTAACTGTTTTGGTATAATCTGAAAATTTTGTTATTTGTGTAGGATAGTCTTGAAAAGGATACAACTTTATGTCATGTCAAGTAGGGAAATTTAAAGAAACAAAATAATAGCTCAGCATTAGTCTTAATTCTAGTATGATATGCTAATCTTCCTCTTCCCTATCTGGCACCACTTCGATGTTGTCATCTTTTTCATCCGCTTCCCTCTTCAGGTGGATTAGGTCCTAACTCAATCTCACTATGTTGTCATTTTGTGGTATATGGGACTTCCTGTAATTCGCATTGCAGCTTTGCTATCACGATATACATTATTGGAACCTTAGACTCCGATCCTGATCTCTTTTATAAAACCAAGTAACCATATTAGTTCTGAAACTGTCTGTCGGACTCTTATATTCTGCTTCTAGCTATAATAGTTTATTTCTTTGACATCCAAGAAACTAGCGCATCTCCATTTTTATCAACTAGCTAGTGATAGACTATCTGGAGTTAGGACAAGCTAACCGATCTAGATCATAATAAGCAGTTGAGTCTTCTGCACTGCCAGATAGTAGTACCTTGACCTGGATGAGTCTTCACATATCTTAAGGTATGGAAACTGAATGCACTATCTAGCCTAGTCATAATTAAGTAAAGAAGTTAACATATCAATCTTTGGTATATACTATGATTTGGTAGTAGAGGATCTTTGGAAGCTTTTTTTTTTTTTTTACATGACCATCATACTCTCTAGTTAATTTAACATTGATGTCCATGGGAGTAAACGCAGGTTTGGCTGCACCTAAACTTAACTCAGACACCAACTCTAAAGGATTAGGAAATTTTTTCTGAGATTAGTGAAAATTCTGTTATGATATGCAATTTCCAGTAAGCATTAGAGGAATTGTAGCAATATGTTTAGAGATTTTATAATTGTTGTTTGTACCATCATAGTGTATAATTTCTCTAAGAGATTTTACATATGAACTAGAGTATAAATCAACTCCCAAATTTGGAATTGTTACTTATATGATTGATTTTTGTACTTTGCATTTTTATGTTAGCCAAGTGATGAGGCTAGTAGACCCATTTCGCCCATGGATGCAAGGAGATCACGTGATGATAATGATCTTAATGACATTCTTTGATTTCGTTGCATTTGTTTTGGATATTCAATTATGCTGATGTAATTGTGTGGTTGGAGTGAATCTTAGGATATTAAAGGTTTTGTGTTTAAATTTGATTTTGTAGTTTGAAGATACTAGTTAATGTTGAAAATTTGGTGTTTGAAGATGTTAATGTTGAAAATTTAATTTTGAAGTTTAATGTTCAATGTATTTTTTATATGTTTGTCAATTACAATATTTAATTACTCTGTTGTATTAATGATATATGAATTTAACAAATATTGAATTGTAGGTTATGCCTAAAGGAACAATTAAATTTGAACTAAAATTAGAATCTATTATTAGTTATTAAAAATTAAAGGGTTCTACTAATTTTTTTTTTTAAAAAAAAAACAATTGCGGAGGTTTTAACCCCCGCAAGTTTAAAATAAAAATTTATTATAAAAAAAATATATTTAGAATAACGGCAGTCAATAACCGCCGCAAATTAATTACGGGGGTCGTAACCGCCGCAAAATAACCCCCGCAAATTAATTATGGGGGTTGAAAAAAAACTGCCGCAACTGGTTTGTGACGTCGTATTCTAGGGGTTTTGAGAACCCCGCAATTACATTTTGCGGGGATTTAAAACCCCCGCAAACCATAAAATTAATCCCCACAATTTGACCATTTTTTTGTACTGTGATAATCACGTACAAGTAGAAATATGTAAATATATAGATATATTTCAATCAATAACTTTCTCTTGGAGAACATGATGCAATTATCATTTAATCACTTACACATTGTTTGGATGATGGTTTTTCATGGTATGGTTATTAGGAGAACCATGTTTGTTTTGGTTGTTTCTTAAAATGTGTGGTATGACATGGTATGGTTTAATTTCATGGTTTGAAAACCATGAAACCCTCACTTTATGGTATCCCATGATTTCCGTAATTTTTTTACAATTTTGCTATTACTTAATATCATATAATATTATTTTACCTATTTAACTCCACCTCCTACCCTGACCCCCCACCCCACCATCCCCCAACCCCTTCCCAGACCCTACCTCCACCCCCAATAAAAATATTTTTAATTTTTTTTTAGAGAATTTTAAAATTTATTCTTATCCCACCCCCTACCCCGACCCCACTACCCCCAACCTGTTTTTTAAAATTTTATTTTTAAAAAAAATTTAAAACTTTTTCTCACCCCAACCTCACCCACCCCTCCCCCTCGTTGCCCCCACCCCCACCTACCAGCACCAATTTTTTTTATTTTTTAAATTTATTTTTTTAAAAAGTTTCAAAAAAAATTTCTTACTCCACCCTCACTCCTTATCAGCCCCCCCTCCCCCATAATTTTTAATGTATTTTTAAAAAAAATCAAATTTTGTTTTCTTACTTACCCCATACCCCGACCTCACCCCCTCCCCCACTCCATTATCCCCACCATCTAAATATTTTTTAAAAAAATATAATTTTCTTATCCCACCCGCTTCTCCTATTTGTTCTCATTATTTTATGTTAAATATATACAAATATTTTTAGAAAATATTTTTCTATTTGTGTAACGAACAAAAGAAAATAAGAATGAAATAATATATTTTCCTAAATTTTTTGGGGGGATTTCATACCGAACACATCCGTAGCATACACAAAATATGCATTCAAAATTTGTATTTATAGTTAATGGTCACGTCTCAGAACACCAAAAGAAAATGAAATTTTTTACTATAAAAAATGAATCCGATTACATTTAATTTGATCTACTCTTTTATTGATTTTGTTAGAGTTTACGTGAATTTTAACAACTTTATATATTTACATGGCATAATTTGTGATAAATTAGAAAGAAGAAAAATATTTTATTAATAATTATTGATAAATTTAAAATTTATAATAATTAAGGGCATTTTAGTAAACTTACTAGTTACGATACAATACCATACGATCAAACCAAACAATAAAACTGTTATTAAACAACAGTGAACGACACAGTTAATCCAAACATTGTATTGTATTGTACTGTACAATACCATACATTATAAAATCATGACAAAACACCATCCAAACAAGCACTTAGGGGCAGGGGTCGTTTGGTAGAGTGTATAAGAATAATGCTGAATAAGGTGTATTAGTAATGTCTGCATTAATCTGGAAAATTTCAACTTTCAATCACTCATATTCTCCCTCATAACAATATGTTTAGCCCTATAACAAATAGTTTTACCTACATAAAGGTCCAACACCTCTCTTACCAAATCCTAAATTTCCCAAATCCTAATATATTCTGTTCTTGAACTTTCTAGTAATCAGCTTTGAATCACACATCTTGTTCTTGTTTAGATGAATACACTTGTGAATAGGGTTATAGTTCTTAACAATAAAATCATCTGAATCCCTATCAGTAGAAGCAAACAGCAATCAGTTGCAATTAGCTGCAATGGACTTCACTCTTTATTCTATTTTTTTCATTAGGTTTTAACTTCAATTGCCTTCTATACTCTACAGCATAATCTGCAACAACTTTTCTAAACTGTTTTGCACCCTCAAAAATCATTCCAAGCTCAAACATAGCAAACTCATAATTTTTATCATACCTAATTTTTTTGTTGCTCCTTTTTCTAGGTAAATCTACTCCTCTAACAACATCTACATCTATCTCTTTACTATCTTCACTCCAACAGTTAGAACTATCAAGATATTCATCTCTACCTAACTTTTCAGAATATTTGGTAGCCTTATTTTTTCCAATATCTCCAAAGCCTCTATCTACACAACCAGAAACTCCCACAGGTACTTCTTCAGTTTCATCAGCCTTTTTTATTGCTTTTTGGTCTCTTTCTTTATATTTGGCATTGTTGTTGGCTTTGTTTTCCTTCTTTCTTGTCTAAAAGTCCTCAACTTCTCATCAACATCTGAGCCACCATCTGAAGGAATATCTCCAAGATCTGAATCACTACTCAAGTAATCTGATAACCCATTTTCTATATTAACATCTTCTATATGAATATCTTCTACATCAGCCTCATCACCTCCTTCTACACCAACATCTTCTACATGGTTATCTTCTACATCAACCTCATTACCTCATTCTACACCAACATCTTCTAGGTTAACATCTTCTACTTGAGCCTCCCTCTTTTTACCTAAGTTAACATTCTCTATCTCAACATCTTCTAGGTTAAAATCTTGTAGATCAGCCTCTCTCTTATCATCAACACCAACACTTTCTCTTTCTAGGTCTGCACCCTCAATAACCTCACGAGTAGGTAAAAAAACAGTGGGACCATTAGGGTCAAGAATTGGTTTATCTAAAACATGACAGACATAAAAATCAATAGAGTCCTCATGTTTTAAGTCTTTAACTAGTTCAAGGAGATGTTGGTCAGTTTTAATTAAATTGAACTGTTTAGTTACTGCATCTTGATAATAAAATCCCCTAATAGTTTCACCCTAATTATTTAGTATAAAATAACAATTCCAGTAAGGAAAAGTGGTCCTTGTCAATGTACCTTAGTTCTGGAACAACTTGCAACATATGTAGGAACACCCGTATTGGAAAAGGCCCCCCATGGTGAAATTTTGTGAAAATAATCTCCATTTGTTACGTCACCTGCAACAAAGGATAAAAATGTTAGGATTTTTGCCCTGATTTTCTTACTATATTTAAGTTTTAGTTTTTCTTAGAAGGAAAATAAAAGTTACCATAAATACTTTTACTTTTCCTGAAAGAAAAAAATATAATTCTTTTCCATATTTGGCTAACCTCTTTCTTGGAGGAAAGATTTTAGACATCTATAAATAGAAGACCGCCTTCTCATACCACAACACAATAGCATCCACGATGTAGTCTTTTAAAAGTTTTGTTTAGGGGGAGATTTTCTCTCTCATTAGTTTTATGTTTTTTAATATTATTTTTAATATTAGGTTTTATATGTAGGTCAATTGGCCAAATCACATAATAATATTATGTTTTTAGTATGTTTTTCTTTGTCATCTGAATTATTATCTTTATGGTTTGCAACTAATAGTTTTCGCATGACAACCTCTCAATTTCGAACCCAACAAGTGGTATCAGAGCTTACAGTTCAATGGTCCAATGGTGTGGTGAGACGAGGTTAAACAGGTTCAAAGCAGTTTCAAAATCAAGCTGCAACAATTTGAGCGATAATGAAGTTTTTTGTCCAACTACATGTGGAGAACAAGTTTCAACCATATTTTCAACACGCCTGTTGTTGCATCTTTAAAAATGAAAATAAAATATTACTTTTAAATTAATTTTTAACCATGATATTTTAAACCTTATTTTTAACCATGGCAAGCAGCAGTTATGAAGATTATATCAAGAACGAAGTTCATGCACGTGATATGAAGAGAAAACGGATCAAGTGAAGAAAATCAAGCTAAAAGGGGGAGATTTGTTAGGTTTTTTGCCCTAATTTTCTTACTATATTTAAGTTTTATTTTTCTTAAAAGGAAAATAAAAATTACCATAATTACTTTTACTTTTCCTGAAAGAAAAAAATATAATTTTTTTTCATATTTGGCTAACCTCTTTTTGGAGGAAAGATTTTGGACATCTATAAATAGAAGACCCTCTTCTCATACCATAACACAATAGCATCCACGATATAGTCTTTTAAGAGTTTCGTTTAGGGGGAGATTTTCTCTCTCATTAGCTTTATGTTTTTTAATATTATTTTTAATAGTAGGTTTTATTGTAGGCCAATTGGCCAAATCAAATAATAATATTATGTTTTTAGTATGTCTTTCTTTGTCATCTGAGTTATTGTCTTTATGGTTTGCAGCTAATAGTTTTTGCATAACGCCCTCTCGATTTCAAACCCAACAAAAAATTCAAAGTTAGTTAACGGAATATACCCAAAGTACACACCAACTAGCTAAAAGCTACAACCTTTAATGTATGTTAAGAAAGTGACGGAATATTCCCAAAAGCACAGCCCTAACAGTGAAATTTCAAAACCTTAAAAACTAAATTATGCTAAAATTTAACAAACTTAATAAATATAAATCATAATAACACTTACACGAGAAAGATCTGAGCAAAATCCCTAAATTTCTTCTTCGATTTGAATGAAATTTTAGTTAAATGAGGATTAATCGAAGAGAGAGAGAGTTAACGTCGAGGAAAGAGAAAGTTTTCCGTCCAAATAAATTTTTGACCATTTAAATGTAATAAGGCAAGTATATGTGAATTTATTTAATACACGTGAAAAGGTTTAAGTGGAATAGCTTTCCACATCAGCAGCGTTTGGAGATACGCGCATGGGACCTGATGAGAATACGAAAAAAAAGGCTTGATTGAGTCAAAATTCGAGTGGGTTAGGGGTCTGATAGGTACAGGCCTTAGTTGAAGGGTTTAAGTAAATTTTCGAGACAACTTTAAGGGCTTGTCAATGACTTAAGCCTTATTTAAAATGTATGGTATGATATGGTTTAATTTCATGATTTGGTAACCATGGAAACCGCTCATTTTATATAACCACCAATTTGGCGGTATCCATGATTTAATTTTTTTTTCAATTATGCCCTTACTTAATATTATATAATCTTATTTTTCCTTCAGCTTATATTATTTAACTCCACCTCCTACTCTGATCTCCCGCCCAACCAGCCTCGCCCCCTACCTCGACTCGACCCTACCCCCACCAAACCCTCACCCAATTATTTTCTAAAAAAAATATTTCAAAATTTTGTTCTTACCCGATCCTACCCCCACCACCTACTACCCTCTCCTCCCTTCCCTAATCTTTTTTTTTTTAATTTATTTCTAAAACTTTCAAGAAAAATTTCCTACATTACCCCACCCCCTACCATCTTGCCACCACCCCACCCCACCACCTACGCCATCATACACACACACACACAAAAAAAAAAAGAAGAAGTAATTTTTTTAAAAAAATTTAAATAGAACTTTTTTTCTTACTCCCACCCCTTACCCCTTATTCCACTATCCCCACACCCAAATATTTCTTTAAGAAAAATTTAATTTTTTAACCCCGCCACCCTTTATCATATTCATTATTTTGTGTTAAATATATACAAATGCTTTTAGAAAAAAAATTTCTACTTGTGTCACGAACACAAGAAAATAAGTAAGAAACAATTTATTTTCTTAAAAATATATTTTTTAATTTATACCGAGTACACCCGTAGAATACACAAAAAATGCATTCAAACTTTGTACTTGTCGTCGGTGTCACGTATCAAAACACCAAAAAAAAAAATTGTTACTATAAAAAATAAATCTGGTTATATTTATTTGATCAGCTATTTTATTGACTTTGTTAGAATTTACATGAATTTAACAACTTAATATATCTACATGACATAATTATGATAAATTAATAGGAATAAAATTATTTTATTAATAGTTATTGATAAATTTAACATTTATATTAATTAAGGACATTTTAGTAAATTTACTAGTTACGATACCATACTGTCAAATCAAATAATATAATTCACATTAAATAGTAGTGAACGATACAGTCTATCCAAATATTATATTATATTGTACTATACATACCATACAATACAGTATATGATAAAATCATGGCAAACTACCATCCAAAACAAAGTGCAAAGTAACAAGAGGTACTACCTTTTTTTCTAGTTAAATTAGTGATATAATCACTATACTTATCCTCAATCTCATTAAAACTTTTTATCAAAATATTATCACGTAGAAATATTCTTTAACTCGCTTTTTATTTTCGACATAGATATTGTTGTTTCTCAGTACGAGTAATGGTTTAAAATGCAATAATATATTTTTGGTGAGGTATAATATATGCATGACTCATTTTTTAGATCCGTTTTTTTTATTTGTTCCCATTTCATTTTATTTTTCTATTTATATTAACCAGATTGGGGTTTTGTTTAATTTGTTTCTACAGGTTATATATCTTTTTTAATTTTATTTTTTTATTTATTTCTAATTATTCATCAATTTCTTTTTATAATTTTCTTTTTGATTGAGTGTTTATTGAGGTTTTTTGATTAATGGTTTTTCTTGATAGCTACTTGTTGAGTTTACTCCATAAATACGTAACATTGCCAAATGTTTTTACACGTAAGACAAGATTCGTATAATTAATGTTAATTTTTTAAAACAAGCAAGTGTCTCTCAATAAAATTAGTGATCTAAAATAAACTCTTAAGAAGAGACGGTAAGTATATACAAAAATATAATTATTTAGAAATATACATACTTGTTATTTTTAGTTTTGTGTTTTTAAATGATATAAAATCTTATATTATTATTCTTACGTAGTAATGTTATTATTTATAAAATTAAGAATTAATTTTAGTTGGTACGATGTTAGTGATGTATTTTGCAATATATACCTAAATCAGACATTTTGCTAATTTTACCCCTAAAGGCCGAGACAAATTTGTGGGTCAATGTTCATTGTTCTGTCTTATTTCAAGTCCTCGCCGGAATAACCTCTATTTTGAAGTGAAAATTGGTGATTATTAATTTTTGCTGTTGTTGCTCATTTAGTGGAAATTGTATGCCAAAGTATTAATTCTTTTACCATGAGCTAATTCAGCAAGGTAAAAGATTATTTGTGTAGTAGGCTGCCTTAGTTTAGAGAACTTTTGTTTGCCGCAAAAGTTGCCTAGGAATAAGTTATGCATCTTTATATCTCCATCTACATAAGTTAGGTAGGAATTAATAAGTTGTGTCTTTGTAAAACATACTGAAGGGCAAAAATTAGGTAGTCTGGGTAGACTCTACCGTTCCCATATCTAACTTTGTGGAATTATACTGGGTATATTATTGTTGTTGGAACGAAGCAATTTCCAGGTCAAGCCAATTTTTCAACGCGGCGTGGATATTCATATTAAGAAGAAGACACATAATGACTGTTCAATACTTCTATTTGATAGTGACGGAATCCAAGATTGTGATTAGTACATACAAATTACAACGTGAAGTCAAACTCTTTCTTGGTTGATACTTGAACAATAATAATAGACAAATGAATTCCAGAAGGCAGAATCCTGATTACTCACACTTGATGAAACATTACAACAAACAGGCACACTAAGAACCGCTTAATTTTACAAGGACAATTTGCTACAATTTCAACATCTTAGCATTGTGGTAGATCTGGTGGAGGTGGCTCCATTGTCTGTTTCTCTCCTATTCCATTTTCGACGATGAACGACATTGCTAGGCCCCAAGCCAAATGAGAATCAATGTGGCAATGGAACAACCAAACCCCTGTAGCAGATCACATAAATCAAACAAAATTTCAAACTTGGAACATTTTTAATGATGAAATGTGGTTCTTTACCTGGATTATCAGCAACGAAACGAATGACTGCCCATCCACCAACAGCCACATCGATTGTGTTCCTGACAGGAGGATCAACCAAGTTAAAGTTGGCAGTGTCTGTCTGAGGATTGAAGTTACCAAAACCTTGTCCTACGACCCAAAAATGGTATCCGTGAAGATGGATAGGGTGATCCTCAGTTGAGAAGATAGCAGTATCTTGCAACACAATTTGTACAGTAGAACCGAACTTGAGCTTGTACAGCTTTGTTCCAAATCTTGGTTGCCATAGTCCTTGTGGAACATTGCCTGTGTAGTCAAACTGCACCGGTGGAACAGGTGGGAAGTCCAACGTATAAATCCCTGGAATGTTTTGGTAATAGGCCTGCAGCAATGAAGTTCTTCTAGGAAGAACAAATGAAACGTTGTTCATGCTAGCAGCAAAACGCGTATTATTAGGCCCTTGACATCTAGGACCAGGGGTGCAATTAACTAAGCCTAGTCCAACAGTGAAAAACAAGCTCTCATCAATCTGATTGGGAACTCTATTATTGTTTGGGATGCCCCTCAACTGGGTAACGAAAGCAGTGGCAGTGGCTGTATCATTGAAGGCTGGAAGTTGAGGTAATGAAGGCCTTGAATTCGCGCCTGAGTTGAGATTTGTGTACTCAAGAATGGCCGTGGTAGTGGTGTTGTCAAATTGTGCATTTCTGGCTGTGGCATAGGCACGAGCCGCCATATAGTAGCGGCCAGGGGACCGATTAGCAGTGAGAATTACATTAGTTGTTTGGCCAGGTCCAATCATAATGACATTAGTTGTAAAAGGCTTGTTGTAAGTAGCATCAATACCCACAACAGTGAGCATGTGGTTGGCAACTGAGAAGAAAAGTTGTTGATTGAGTGCAGCATTGATAACCCTCAGGAGAACTTTTTCTCCAGGATTCACCAAGAATTTCACGGTACCTGCATTATAATTCTGAAAATTAGTCCTGATTAAACGATTTATTTACACTGTCGGCGTATATAAGATAAATCCTTTCAGAAGGCTAATATGTAGTAAGAACCTTGTCTAGAGCATCTGTAGAGGTCACCAGGTTGACCATTAATAGTATATGCATCAGAAATATTAGGAGCTGCTCCAGTAAACTGTGCTTGTCTTTGTACTGCAATAATGTCTCTCTTCCACCATTCCCCTACGCAAAATAAAAATAGTCATATCAAATTCAGAGTGGAATAAAAATTGCGTAAAGAGTCTTTTTCACTGTCAGCGTACATAAGTTAAATTCAAAATATAAAGAGAAAGAAGCATTACCAAGAATAACAGGAATATCTTTCTTGGGATGTGAAAAAGGAAATTCAGAATCCTGTTTTGGTAAAATAACTAATGCTCCATAAACAGTAGCTCTAAGCCATTTACTGTGAGCATGCCACCACAATGTACCCTCTTGGTTTTCAATAGTGAATCTGTATGTGTAAGTTCCTCCGGGTCTAATTGGGCACTGTGTTACATACTCAGGTCCATCAGCCCATGGTGTTCGCATTTGACGAACTCCATGCCTGCATGAAAATTTAGAACAGCTTACGTTCTATACATGGACAGTGTAAACAATAATACATGTACACATAAGAGGTCGTTTAAAAGATAGTTACCAGTGGATGGTAACATTGTAACGAGCTCTATTAACGACAGTAATAGACAGTGTATCTCCATTTCGAACTGTCAAGGTTGGTCCTGGAAATTGCCCATTCACTGTGATTATATTCTTGGTTCTGCAAAGCCTTGTTACACTTTTTTCTTGAACCTGTTTTTAAAAAAATATATATATTCCATGACAATTTTGAAAATTTTTTCTAAATTATAAGATAAAAGTGTGAATGGATACTTACAATAAATTCATAGTTGTGAAATTCTGCATTAGCAAAACAAGAGAGTAGTGATAGTATAACCACAATGAGATAGCTTAGACAAGTCTCCATTTCACTTCTTTTGTGCATTTGCTTTAGTAAAAGCTTGAAAGTTGTAATGCTCTGTTAGAGGTCTTAATGAAGTTGTGTATTTATAATGTTGCAAGGAGGGAATCATAAAATTTGTTTATTCTTTTGTTGAGAAAAAAAAAAAGATAAAAGGTAAATGCATGGATTTGTAGGTAGATTAGTTTAAAGTCAAACATGTATTTAGGAAAGTTTTAGGCAACTTAGTCCAACTATATGGTGGATTTGGTGTAACTACTTGCAATTTATTCTTAATCTAATTTGAATATAAGACTTTGGTGTCTGATGGATCAGCAAGTAAATTTTGACTATTCAGTTAATAACGGTTTCTCCTTTCCCTTTTACTTCTAAGGGTGTATTTGGTACCGTGGAAAATATTTTTCTGTTTTCCAATTTTTTTCATATTTAGTTGGTCAAAATTTTTTAGAAATATTTTTTTTAGGAAACAAGTTCCTTAAAAATGAGGATAATGACTTTCCTATAAGAAATAAGAAAAACAAGTTTCACGAATGACATTTTATATTGATTGTGTCCTTTCACCCTTCAACACATCTCATCTTCACCCATTTCCACCCCCTACCCCACTCTCACCTCCCATAGTATTTATTTAGATTGCTAGGATTACATTTTTTTTTGCTTATATAACAAACATAAAAAAATAATTAAGAGAAACACATATTTTGTGCAAAACATTTTCTACAATAACCAAACACGCTCGCAATTTTCCAAATTTTCTCAAGATATCTTCTTTAATTTCTTATCCTGCTGTTATTTAATATGTGGAGATGGTTGTCATTAAGATTTAATAAGAAAATGGTTGGTGAAATTGAAATGCATTTAACTTATATGTGCCATGGTGTATATTAACAAGTTATAGCAAGAAACCTACTTATATTTCAGGTTACTAATATCACTTTTAACGGATGATTGCATGTAGCTTTGTTTTAGTAACTTGATAGCATAAAAGTTATATAAAAGTTAATCTTGATTGAAATTAATATCCTCCATAAAAGTTATATAGAAGTTAATCTTGATTGAAATTAATATCTTTTTTTTTATGTTGAGTTGAATTTATTTCATTAGCATTATAAGACAATCAAAATATCTAATTTAAGTATGAAGGGGACTGTTTGTTGGCTTAACGGAAGATTGTATGTAGCTTTATTTTAGTTACTTGATAGCGTAAAAATTATATAGAAGTTAATCTTGATTGAAATTAATCGCTTCTTCTTATTTTATATCGAGTTGAATTTATTTCATTAGCATGGTAAGATAATTGAAATATCTAATTTAAGTATGAAGGGGGTGTTTGTTGGCTTAACGGAAGATTGTATGTAGCTTTGTTTTAGTTACTTAATAGCGTAAAAAATATATAGAAGTTAATCTTGATTGAAATTAATTGCTTCTTCTTTTCTTATATCGAGTTGAATTTATTTCATTAGCATCATAAGACAATCGAAATATCTAATTTAAGTATGAAGGGGGGTTGTTTGTTGGCTTAACGGAAGATTGTATGTAGCTTTGTTTTAGTTACTTGATAGCGTAAAAGTTATATAGAAGTTAATTTTGTTTGAAATTAATCGCTTCTTCTTTTCTTATATCTAGTTGAATTTATTTTATTAACATGATAAGATAATGGAAATATCTAATTTAGGTATGAAGGGGACTGTGTTATAAACCAAACTGGAGAGCCCAACTCAAAAGACTAGTCTAATAGGTGGGAGAATCCATTTGGGTTATAATCCCCTTGCATTTCTCTATTTTTCCAATGTGGGACAATTGGTTCATAACAATTGCTTCCGCTTGAGAACCAACGACCTCGTTGGTCACGGCTGGCACCCCTCTTTGGTCCAGGCCACCACTCTGAGTCGCGGCTCCACGCGTGAATCGATCCTCGTTGGCCACGGCTGGCACCCCTCTTGGGGTCCAGGCCACCACCCCTGACATGCAGGCCACCACTCCGAGTCACGACCCAACGCGTGGGAGTCTCAATGAAAGCACCAATGTTATAAACCAAATGGGAGAGCTCAACCCAAAATACTAGTCTAATAGGTGGGAGAACTCATTTGGCTTATAATCCCCTTAGCATTTCTCTATTTTTTCAATGTGAGACAATTGGTTCATAACAGACTGTTTGTTGGCTTAACGGAAGATTGTATGTAGCTTTGTTTTAGTTATTTGATAGCGTAAAAATTATATAGAAGCTAATCTTGATTGAAAGTAATCGCTTCTTGTTTTCTTATATCGAGTTGAATTTATTTCATTAGCATAATAAGATGATCAAAATATCTAATTTAAGTATGAAGGGGGTTGTTTGTTGGCTTAACGGAAGATTGTAAGTAGCTTTGTTTTAATTACTTGATGTAATTAGGATAAGGATCCCACATCGGCAAAACACAAGAGGGATGTTGGGTATATAAGTAAGCAAGTCTTACTTCCTAGTGATGAGTTTTAAAGTTGTGCTGGGCTTGGGCCCAGCGCAAACAATATCACAAGTGGGGCGGGCTAAGTGGGGTCTCTTGGGCCTTCATGCTCGTCGCGGCTAGGGTCTCGACTCTGGTTGTGGTATCAAAGCCGCTCCTATATCAACCCGGTAATCAAGTCTTACTCCCTAGTGCCGACTTTTAAAGTCGTGCGGGCCTAGGCCCATAATGGACAATATCACTAGTGGGTGGACTAAGGAGGTCTCTCGGGCCTTCGTGGTTCGGGATGCCCGTCGCGGCCAAGACCTCAACTCGGATCGTGACACTTGATAACATGAAAGTTATATAGAAGTTAATCTTGTTTGAAATTAATCTCTTTTTCTTTTTTAATATCTAGTTGAATTTATCTCATTAGCATGATGAGACAATTGAAATATCTAATTTAAGCATGAAGGGAGCTGTTTGTTGGCCAAACATTGGAGAAGGTAAACCAATTACAAGCAAGCATATGGCCCCAATTACTACAATTAGTTTAACCCAAATGTGCACTTCTTGTGATGGAAAGGGTCAGCATTCGAATTTATATGTTGTTCTTGAAATGGACTCGTCCCTCTTAGATGCGTTGTCCAAACGGGGCTGATAGAGCTGACAGTACGAGTTCAGATCAATAGCTTTAGTTCAAATTTTATATTATTGTGATAAAAATTATTATATAAATATATATATAAGGAGCTAAATTTCAAATCTTGAATTTGCAGAAGTGTCCATGTTTGTTGAATGTCAAGTGATTGAAGCAAAGCAAAGTAAACTAAGGTTGAATATTGGGTTTGTTTTGGTGGATTAAAAGGGATACTTACGTAACAAATAAAGAGGAGAAACGTATTTTCATTAAAAAAAAAAAAAAAAAAAATATATATATATATATATATATATATATATACGAAAATGCATGTAGATCATACCTTAAGAACTATAAATGACAAATGACCTAATATATAGTCTATTTAATTATTGTTTTGTTGTCTCAATTTAAAAGTCTTACTTTCATTTTTAACCTGTCCAAAGAAGAGTGTCTTTTTTTCTACGTTTAGTAAGATTTCAAACAACAACATTCTACAAGGCCACAAGTTTAAAATCACACGATTTAAGGAATTACATACATCTTTAATTTTAAATCACAGAATTTAATGATCTCGCTTTATTTCTTAAACTCCTTGTCAATCAAATTACAACACTTAATTGAGAACAAAAAAACACAAGTAATAATGTATAAAAGTACTCATTAGGTATATATTAGTCCAAGGAACAGGTGCAAATATGACAGATGTGCAATTAAATAATTGAATTATCATAATTAAGTGAAAAAAGTGTAATTTTGTCAAGTAATTGTATGACCTTTGCTAACCCATACTTCTTCACAAATTCACACCAAGTGTAAGTACGAGGATGTGGTTAAAAAGCTTTATTAGATTCAGCCAATCCCTCAATTATTATAAAAATGTGCAACTTCACTTTCGTTACATGGGTTAGGCAGCCTGCTAAGTGCTAACTAACTACCCAAAGTATTTAGGAAAAATATTACTAGAATATTATATCTGCTAATCATACAACTGCTCATACGCAACATTTTTGTTCTTCAAGAACAAGGAAAAGTAGAGAGATCAAGATAGTGTGAAATGGATGAGAATTTGAGTTTTGAGAATGGAAAACTTTCCGGTGGCGAGCGCTTTGCCTCCCATAGCAGGTGGTGATCGATTCAATAAATAGTCAGACGACTTTAACTTTTATCTTACTAAAGTTGCTAAATTATTTTTGTAACGAAAAAAGCACTCAACTTTAAGTATCACGAATATAAAATATTTTTTCTAATAAAACATTTCACTCAACCTTGCCTAAGTATCATATAAAGTGGTTAGGTGGGAAAAAAATAAGCATTTTATATGATACTAACACAAAATTGAACAATTTTTTGATACATAATTTTAGTATAGTGTTTTAACGCAATAAACCATACTTCATACTTGGCATTATTTTGTTTTTGCAAAGAGTGAATAGAAGAAGGGTCCAAACTTGTTTGTGTTAGTAATAGTAGTTTAATTTTAGAAAAAGAGATTATCAGGTTACATGAAAGTTATTGCAAGTAATTATACATAAAAACTTAAAGTAAGTAGCCTTCTGCAACAAAGTTCAGTTACACTGAACCTTGTGTTTCCTAATTTCTACATACAATTTTGTCAAAATTTATAATGCAAAGGAGGACCATTCTTTCTCGATCCTAACAAATTTTTCTGTCCTTCTGTAAACCCTGCGCATAATGGGAGCTTTGGTGCCCCGGGCTTCGTTGCCCTTTTTTGTCTATCCTTCAACCTATTTTCTACATTTTTGGCATTGATCAAATAGGACAACAACTTTCAGTTGCTACCCCAAAGACCCAAAACCAGAATGCTGACTATATTTACCTGAAGCAGAATGCTGACTATATTTACCTGTGGCAGAATGCTGACTATATTTACTTGTAGCAGATTGCTGACTATATTTACTTGTAGCAGATTGCTGACTATATATACCTGAACCAGATAAAAAACTGCCAGCAACAGGCTTTAGTGACTCAACGTTTATGAGCTCAGTTCCTGGAGGTATTTGTTGCACAACCAACAATGAAAAACTATAATCCGAAGTTGCTAACATGTCTCCGATAAATCCTAGTTCTGGACACTCGATCCATTCGTTAATCCCTAGTGTTAACTCGGACTGTTCGTGGTCTCTACCAACAATACAAAGATCACAACAGTCATCGAGTGAACGAAGAACCTGAGTTGTCCCCACTGCATCATGCACCACTTGTTCTTTGAAACTCACCCTCCCTGCAACCTTGCTATGAGCCTTGAACCAATGTATCATACTTGGCTCCATTTTCTTCTCGATGTTCACATCACTCGAATGTCTGAGCCAGACAAGATTCACGCTGATGTGGGGATGCCCTAGCATCCTGCAGCAATAGGCTAGCGCCTCATTATCATTAGGACCACCTAAGTAAAGCATTGTAACACGAAAAAGGGAATGGCCAAACAAGATTTGTGTGTTATCAGCTAATTGACCCCGATCAACTAGGATCCCAACTGAGCAAGGCACTTTATGGAGTACCTGTTGGTTCACCATCCTAATAGCCGGGAAATTGGCTCCTACTGTTCCAGCGATAGCCCACTGCTTGTGGAACGGGAGGATCACAATATTGACACCTTTATCCACTGCGATTGTACATATGTCATCATGCATAGTGGCATAAGGAACGATGGATGTGAAGTGTTGCACGGCCGTAAAACCTCGATTTCTCTGCGCGAGAATGTTGAACGCGTTGGATATATGCTCAGTTCTGCTAGGCAGGGACTTGAGTTTCACTTTGCGTTTATGAGTTGGCACCAGTACAGCGGCTGCGCTGCCTTTGAGCTCCATTAGATTAAGAACGAACACTGCAATCGGTCTCCTCCTAGAGGCATTGGTGGCTTCAAGAAGATTGACTATGCTCGGGACATTATCTTCGCTGTGAATACACACTTGTACCCGAAGCTCAGCGTTCGGATCCAAATGTTGTATACTCTTTGTTCTGCAGCCTGAGTACCTTCTTGATGGCTCATAGAGGTAACAAATTAAAGGTCTCGCAATTCCTGTTATGACCAACATTGTGATTAGCAAGAGCGCATATGCTTCATTTGATATTATCTGTAGATAACCAAAAAAGAGACACATAAATAACTTGTATAACAGTGGCAGTATAACACGAAAAAATTGTTCGCATTGTCTGTCAGTGTATATATATAAGCATAGAAAAGAGAGGAGATGGGTTGCATACTCCAGAATCCTTTAAGCCGATATAATAGGATGCCTCGACAATTCCTTTGCAACACATGATAAGAGCAAGAGAGGTTGCATCTCGGAAGGAAACCCCAAAGAAAACTGCTGCAACAAGAGTACCAGTAAACTTACCTAAATAGCCCAACAGGATCACTGCCTCGACGCCTAAAAGACTCTTTCCTTTTCCTAGAGAAAATATGTTCATTGACAAACCACTGATAGCAAACTTAGCAGGAAGCAGCAATCCAGTACAGAAATAATCGATCTTGTAGACCAACGAAGAGCCCAAAGGCGGTCCCTCTGGCACCACTATGCCCAAAATAAAAGTACCAACAGCAGCAGGCTGTCCAATAGTCTGCGCGACAAATCCACAGATCAGAGCTAGTGCAGCTATCATTAGAAATTGGCTTTCCTTCATAGACCCTCTTACAGGTATATTCCTAGCAACATGTTTCAACAATGGCCTTAAAGCAAACACGACTACTATTACGAATGCGCCAATCCATGCAACGGATAATGCTCCATTCCACTTGGAATCACTTGCTGATGCATCTACTGCTGTGAAAAGTATGGAAGCAGCATATATACAAACGTCATTGACCAGCGAGGCCAATGTAGCTATTCGACCGATTTCCGAATTTAGAATCTTAAGGTCGCTAAGAAGGGTAGTGACCACCGGAAAGAATGAAGCAGAGTTAATTACAGCTATGAAAGGCAGGAAATGCTCCGTCGCGTCATCTATGTCAGAAAAAACCGGTAATGCCAAACTGGCTATTCCTCCAACTGCAAAAGGCAGAGCAAACGAGGAAGCACCAATTAGCACCGCGTTTCTCCCCACTCTTCTGATCATTGTTGGATCTATTTGAATTCCAAGAACAAAAACATGAAACAAGAAACCAATATCTGCAACTGTTTGTAGCACTAATTTCCCTCCTGGTCGAAACATCGTGGCTGCATACGAGCGGAAACGACCTAAGCCTGATTGCCCCAAGAAAATACCAGCCTGTTTTAGACCAACAATAATGATACTATAAATTTTGCAACACAAGTAATCAGAGGTGGATGTAGCCTATATACAACACCATAAACTGAAACCAATATTTTAGACATGGAACACACATATATATATACGTAAAGAAAAGAATCATTAAAATTTCAACCAACGTCTAATTCTGAACCCATCGAAGTTAAAATCCTAGCTCTTACAAGTAATAGAATTATTAGGTATTCAGAGGCAGAAGATCTATGCAGCCTATATTATAAACAAGAAGTTCAACCAATCCAGTATTTTCAACACGAAACATAAATATAAACATGTGACACATGAGTAAAACTTCAAGAAATATAACATTTCGAACCCATTTTAAAAAGGTATCGAGCTTAGTTGTTCAAGTCATCGAATTTAAATCCTGAATCCACTTGTAACAACGACAATATCATGAATTTTGGGACACAAGAACCAATAGAATTGTTAGGTATTCAGGGGCAAATGCAGCCTATAAACAACATTCAGTTAAACTACACGCACTTTCTACATGAAACATAGACATACATGTGTGCAAAAATAGAAAAACTTCAAGAAATATTATACTACCTTCGTTTCAATTTAAACTTTAAGAAATTAAACGAGTCTTCAGAATCTTGTTGACTTAAACTAGAGATAAACAAAACGTACCAAAATATCTTTTAATCTTATGGTCTTAAACGTGTCACGTGAAAGTTAGAAGTATAATTGTCAAAAAAAAGAGTGTTGTTATTCTTTTTTAGACGGATTAAAAAAAATAAATTAAAACGAAATGAGCATTTTGAATCCATTTCAAATTTAGTTATTAAATTCGTTAAGTTCGAATCCTGAATCAACTTGGTTAGCGTGAATTTTGAAACACTAGTTTAAGAGATAGTTAATAGAGAAAAAAAGGAGCTTACAATAAGTTGTGCACTGACCATACTTTGTTTAAGAGGTCTGATGAGGCCAAAAATAATTCTTGTAACAAAGAAAATGAAAATCAATTGTGCCAATACAAGTGGTAAACTAAAAGATAAAGGGTCACCACCAGACCATATACATCCTTTGGAATTTGTCATATCTGAAAATTGACATATAAATAATTCTTGACGATGACGCCCTTGCACTAATCCAGCCGTAGCTGAAACTCTTCTTTGTACCATTTTTTTTTTGTTTGTTTGTTTACACAAAATTTGTTGATAGAACAAGAAAATTTGGTGACAATGGAAGAGATATTGGTGAAACAATTAGTGTTAGTATTTTGTTTAGATTGTTAGAAAATTAAAGTAAGTTGGATCTGCTAGATAGAAATGTGGATAATTGAACATATATCCGTTATATTAGGCTAGTTTTTTGGATTAATTTCCTCTCAAACACCCTCCCAGCTTTCAACGTTTTTGCTTCTCTCTTTTATTTTATTTTTTTAAATTGTTTCTTTCTATTTTTTTAGCTAGTATATATCCATCATTTGTTAAATTCTCATACTTCTTTCGTGTTTTTATTTGTCTTATGTTTTGGTTTACAATAGTGAAAATCTTGACTTCGTACTGTCTAGATCACAATCCTTCTTGCGTACTAAATTCTGAATAAATTATTCATATATATTAATGAGTGAAATCTTAACGGTTTATTGAGCAACTATTTACTATTAAATTTTATTGAGCTCGCAACTTTTAACGGTAGATGTGCCCGAAAGACAGGACCTAAGATGTAACTATGCAGACCTTACCTATCAATTTGAACAGACCAGAGGAAAAGAAGTCACATTAACAAGGTTTTGTGCTATGTGCAGTAATGATGTAAAGATTCATGCAATTTCCCCGTCAATCGATTGATCATGGCAGTATGCATCCAATCAGAGTATAGCGAATAGCGAATAAAAAAAAAAATATTCATCCTGAATTCCCTTCCTTAAAAAGAATGTTTGTCAATTGCCTACTGACAGATGCACCATATTGATAGAAATTGGCAAAGTAACATGTTACAAGGAGGGAAATAACTATTTTTTGTTCGGAAAAGAGTCAAAAATACTTTTCGTTACTTTTTTGGCTCAAAATACCCTTTCGTTAAATTTTTGGCTTAAAATTACCCCTCTCTCTAATGGTTGGACACCAAGCATGCCACATGGACAAAAAACGCCACTTGAATCGTCCACATCAGCATTTAAGTGGAAAATTCCCCATCTAATCTATCAACCGACTTAATAACCATCATCCCAATTTTAAAACCCAACCCAAAATATTCTTCATTTCTTCTCAAAAATCATCAACCCAAAAACTGTCTTTTGCTTCTTCGCTAAACCATTAATTGAAATGTTTTCAAATTCGCTTCAATAAAAATATATTGTGTAAAATGAATGAATACTTCAACGGTGACAAGTTGAAGGAGAAATAATTTCAAAGTGATGATTGAAACTCCTTTTATTTTTAAAAGCTTTTCTTTTCCTTTTTTTTATTTCATCTTTTAAATTGTAAATTTTGTTAAAAAAAAATAATACTCTGTTTTGCTTCATCTTTTAGATTGTAAATTTTATTAAAAAAATTAATACTTTGTTTTGCTAGATGAATTTGTTTGAAAATCATCAACTTTTAACAATATGAATCACATAATGTAAAATTCAACCTTTATGTGAAGTTTGAATGCAATTGCCTACATTCAAACTTTAGTTTTCCTACATGTGTTTCATCTCTAAAAGGGAGCTTGGGTTGGGTCGGATTTTATGGTTACTAAGCGGGTTAGTGGATTAAAGAGGAATTTCTCATTTGGATGTTGGTATAGATTGTTCAAGTGGTGTTTTTTGTTCATGTGGCATGCTTGGTGTCCAACTATTAGAGAAAGAGGTAATTTGAGCCAAAAATTTAATAGAGGAATAATTCTGAGCCAAAAATTAAACGAAAGGATATTTTTAAACCAAAAAAATAACGAAGAATATTTTTGCTTCAATTTAAATAATTCAAAGGTATTTTTTATTCTTTTCCGTGTTTTGTTTGATGTGAGATTTGAATGCATAGCCATTTTCAGCTCAATGTGGGGGCGCGGCGCAGTTCAGTCTCCATGCACGCCTTCCAAAAACTGGTCCATCATCAATTCTGTCGCGGATTATTTATTTTTTAAATACACACACAACAACTACAACGTGATACGGCATTGAAATAGACAATGCTATTGACTTTTTATCAATTTTAAATTAACATTTTTACGATAAACTTTTTACTAACTTCATTCTGCAGTATTCAATTCGATTCAACAAGCAAATTTTTTTCAAGTTGAGCTCTAGACCAAACGAACAAAAAACAAGACAACCTCCCAATAAAGAATTCAATCTTCAAACAAGCGAGATTCGTAATGCAGGCTTATACAACCTAGTCTCTACAGTAGATCATTTTGTGGTCGGTTCATGCATGAAATACTAACCACTAATAATAGTCTTGCAATTTCTTCTTGTACTACTTTTACTACACTATATATTTTACGTTTCTTAATTCTTGTATATTTCAACATACGCTCCGTCATACTTTAATAATTTATCTCGTCTTTTTAACTCCCGTTGTATTCTTTTTCCAAATTGCTGACCTACTTTCCTTTTTCATCCGCTTCAAAATAAATGACCCCTTTTTTTTAATACTTTAATTTCAACTTGAACATTTTGATACATTTGTCAACTTTAATTTAAGGCAGCAAAATTCAAAAATCTTATTTATTTTCTTAAACTTTGTGACCCACTCGTAGAAATGTAGTGGAAAAGGGAATGCACCGGGTATGATGATTATTCGGCTTGAGCGTGATCCTGCTCTATGCGATATTCGGCTAAACAAGTGGGTAAATTTCCATTCAGCTTGACCCAATTCATCTTCTCGAGGAAAAAGAATCAAAGTGCAGCCTAGACCGAAAAACTGAAATACATTAATTTCGTTTTCTTTCAAGGAGAAAGGGACCTTAAAAAACTGCAACCTAGACCAAAAAAATAAAAAAATAAAAAAAATTGTGATCACTGAAAATCCAACATTATACCAAGGTCTTAACGGCAACAAAACCCACTGCTAGACCTGAAAGTTGCTGCTCCTCTTCTCGGATGAAACATCTGCTAGAGTGTAGATGCCATGTTATATATGACCAGGGAATCGCAAAACAGAGACTACTGCAGTTCCTCCGCACAAATAAATAGAATCATCAAAATATTGTTTCCCTATAACCTAAGATATCAGAAAGCCTTTCTTTTATTAACGAGGATAGCAAAACAGGGCTTACAGATGGGAGGCAAAAACACTGAAAAAAGATCAGCTTGAGAAGTCATTTACGAATCAATTCAGTGTAAAGAACAATGGAAGAGTTCTCTAAGGAGTATAAAACTTTCACAACATCGTCTAATGGCCAATGGACTTAAAATAGAGCATGAAGAGCAGAATAAACCGAGGCCATACTACAATGTTACACGTCCACTCTGCAAATGCTAGCATTTCTAACATGCAAGCAAAACCGCATAAAGGGGTCCATTCAGCTAGAATTACCAGAGTAATTGGTTTTTCATAGTAGTAACTCACCTGAATAGTTCACCTACCTTAGCAGCAATTTGCAGAATATCCAATCGCCTCTATCAAAACATTCAACATATCAAAAAAGGTTTCGAACTAGGAAAACAATCCAACCCCAAAGCCCCAAGTAGTAGAAAGAAAGGAGGAGAAGTTCACATAGCTCAAGTGAAAGTGAATTTAACAACCTACCTCTTAGCCACAGAGAGTATATCTTGAAATGGAACTAACTAAAAACCCTCCCACCACAATATTTTTAGTACATAAAATGCTTGGCTGGAACTCAGTAAGGACGTGAACGGTTTCCACCATGAAACTGTCTATCTGGTCCAGAACCTCCACTGTCTCTGTAGTTATCCCGGCGCCCACCACCACCATAACCTCCTCGACCGCCACGGCTGTCAATGAATAGAGAAAGACGAGAGCATTAGAGATGTATAAACTCTACAGGTCAAGCACAGAGACTCTGAAGTTCAGAATACACAAAATATCCCCACCCAATTATGCCTTTAACCCAAAGGAATATGTAGTTTTTAAGAGCGGTAGAAAGAATATAGAGCAGGCAAAGGTGCCAGCATGTGGATTTTCAAGTGGCAAAGATGGAAAAATGATTAAAAACACTAATTCTAGAAAGCACAATGATATTACACAATACATGTAACTTTAAAGTTTTACTTTGACGAATACATAGATGATGCTGATGAATATATTTTGCGGAATTAAGCAAAAAAGTTTGGTGCTAGCGAAGCCACACAATTAAGATTAACATGGTTCACATGCACCTTAAAAAAGGACAAATCTTAGTACAGAGTTGTAGAAATGAATTGTGATTACTTGCGCCATACTTTGGAATGAAATTATCTATCAAACAATTTCTTGAAAATAATTATTTGAAATTAAACATAACTTTGTAAATATCAAGTACGAATTTTAACCATGCCATTTCAGTACACAATTCGACACAAGGAGGATAGTAAACATTAGATGCAAGAATAGCTATGCACCTAGTATAGCTAATTTCAAGTCTCTTTTCTCAAAAGGATGGGCCTGTCACTGGTCTAATTAGTAAAGAGCCAAAACAACAGAAAATTGCATCAAATAACCATACGTCCACAATCTAGTTAATCACACTTGTTAACTCTGTATACATATGCAACAGCATAACCCCGAAGACATGTTACAAGTTAACATAAAGTGTGAATGGCACCACAACTTATGCAATACACAATGTAATATGCAATTGAAGAGAAAGTGTGTGCAATAATTAAACAAGGCTCACCCAGAACCAAATGCTGGAGGAGGCTTTGGAGCGGACTTTTCAGCCATCCCAACAGTGATTTTGTAACCTCTGAAGTCATGATCTGATTACCATATTTTATGGTCAGCATGTAAACTATTTACTGCATAAATTCAATTGAATAAATTTGGGTCTAGTTTTTACTATTGAAAAAGCCTCCAGCAGAGTGCGCTGCAGACGGATCTTCATATGACAAAACTGCATCTCCTTTGTTGTTTCCCTGTTCGTCTGTGTATAGCTTTATGCTCCAAGGCCACTGATCTTTATAGCCACGTTTTTGCTTGATTCTTGCCACCTATACAGTTATAAGAAACAAATTAAGCACCAACCCTGGTATACACACTAGAAGAGAGTCACAAAAGTAAACTACTTCATTGTCACAATACGATGTTTTAATGGTCAACAAAATCAAGTAGATCAGAATAACAGGAATTGGGTCGTCTTTTTGTCTACTCTCAGACATAAATAAACAGTTAACACAGCAAGGGATCATGAGAAGTTAAAGAAAAACAAAGTAAATGCTACAATACAAAATGAATCTGATACTGAGAATCATAACCAAAAGAAATCTGCATATTACTTGTCCAATGCTCCCAAAAAGTTCTCTAAGTTCTTCAATGGTCACATCAGGAGGCAAATTTGAGATATATATTCTTGCGTTGTCACAGAAATCTCCACAGTTCTCATCACATTGTTTGACCTTTACAGGAGCCTCAGCTGGAGCACTACCATAACCACCTCCTGCATTCCGGCCACCACTGCCATATCCCCCATCATATCCTCCTGGTGGACCACCTCGTCCACCCCCACGGGCATCAGCTGATGTATCCCCACCATATCCGCCAGGGGCACCATACGAAGGGGGATATGATGCAGGTCCACCAACATAACTCGTGGGTGGTGGAACTGCATCAGGATTTCCACCATAAGTATTAGAAGGTGGTGGATAGTTGCCATCAGCTGCCCCATAAGATGGAGGAGCATGTGGAGGACCATGAGCATAACCACCACCATCTCTTCCCTGACTACCACCGTAAGAACCAGTCCTACCACCTCCAGCATTTCTGCTATCATAGTTGTCACCTCTTCCCCCTCGACTATTTCCATATCCCCCATCACTTCCACCTCTGTTATAACTGCCACCACCTCTGCCACCACGATCGTCAGAACCAGCAGGTGAAGGTGCACCACATTTGTTACATTCAACTCTTCTAGCAAAGTTCAAATTTCCACAACTACACCCAGACATGCCAGAATTAATAACAATTGACGAGAAACCATAACAAACACAATAACATATGTAAAATGAAATATTAGGAAATGAAACCCAAAATAAATAACCTTGAAATAACCACCGCACTGAAGTAACAATTTGTTAAACTAATAAACGAATGTTAGAATTATATTAATAAAGGCAACGAGAATCAAAATAAATTTCTTGGCAAACCTGCACACAGAAACACTGGTTATCTTGAGCGAAATGGCTGGAACATTAACTAACAGGATTTCATACAAGTAATGACATGAATAAAAGTATAGTAAGTAATATATTTCTAGTGACATGGTCCATAACTTTGTAACTTCTAATCGCATAATCTAGAAAAGGCTCATGTTGTGATTTGATCTGATACAATCAGAAAACTTGCATACAACAACAACAACAACAAACCCAGTTTAATCAGAAAACTTGTATATAAGAAAGAAATGGTGTCCTACAAATTGCCACTATAACATGATTTTCCAAAAAATAACTTCAGTTTTAGCTTTAAAAGATTGCACAAAAAAACGCTACCCCACTATCTATTTGGCTAATATAATATTTTATTGTTGTTATGGAATTAAGTAGAAACCTCGCAAGGTTTAAGGGGAAGAAATAATAATAAATGATTTAACAAATGCTTCACAAGATTAGGGAAAAAATTAGTAAAGGATTTAACATGAGCTGAATATCAACAAAAAGGAAGTAAGAATATTACCTTGGGTTAGGGCAACGCCAATCACCTTCCTTACCACCTCCACCGCGACCGCCGCCGCGACCTCCACGATCTCCGCCTTGGTATCCACCGCCGCCTCCATGATCTCCTCCTTGATATCCACCGCCGCCTCCACGATCTCCCCCTTGGTATCCTCCGCCACCACCACGATCTCCGCCTTGGTATCCACCGCCGCCTCCGCGATCTCCTCCTTGATATCCACCGCCGCCTCCTGTAAATAGAGTACATACATATTGAATTAAAATTCATTCAAAGTTTCAAGCTACAAACATAGTATAATTATTCAAATAAATACCTCGATTATGCGAACCACCACCACCATATCCTCCACCTCCTCGACCACCACCACCTCTACCACCGCCGCCACCGTATGATCCGCCACTGCCGCCTCCGTAACCACCACCTGAACCAGAACCACCATATCCTCCACCGCCGGATCCATACCCGCCGCCGCTACCTCCATAGTTTACGCCACTAGGTGGCGGCGCAGATCCGCCGCCTTCGTAACCGTAGGTACCAGCCATCGACTAAACTAGCTAGGGTTTATGAACGAGAGAGAGAAGACAAAAGATAAAATGAGTATTGAGTAATAAAAGAGTATAGAAGGGTCAACTTATATATGCTGAATAGAGGGTAGATATTTTTCCCTCATGCATTTGTCCACTTCTCCAGCTAATAATCACCTCGATTACTTTCCTTTTTATACTGGTATTTTAGTACTTTATTTACTTACATTTTTTTAAAAGTAGATACACCAATTATTTACCAACTAATCTAAAATTTTACGAGTAATAATACTCTACAGCATTCTTTTAAGTAGGATAGAGAATTTCATAATTAATAATTGTTGGAATTAATGATATAAGTTATTATAGGAGTTGGTTTGACACTTATGCCCTTATTATTTTTTTTACGGAGAAATTTCTTAAAAATAAAAGCAGAAATTAAGAATCAATATATGCCGAGATTGATGATTTTCAACATGTTACATCCTTTATTTTTGAAAACATCAAGAAAATTGCAGTCGCTACTCTTCAGATGCGCATCAAATGAACCTGGTCATGTGCAGTTGCTTACAAACCATACGAGAGAGATGTGAAGCGTCCACTAGGCTAGTGACATGCAACATGCTCATTTGACTTATTTTATTTTGAGAACAGTGTCTCATTTGTGATGCAAATCGGTGCTAGAATTTAATTTTAAAGGTTGTTTTATAATTTTCCCAATTTGGCATACATGATATAAGATTTTAGTTTATCCAAGTAGAACATCTTGGATTTTTGGCAGCTTTTGGCAAGAGTGCTCTACATAATTCAAAATTAAATAGCAGTGAAATTAACTAGCAACTGCCACACTTAGGGATGATGTTCCACTAACACAATTGGATGTCCCAAGTTAAAATTACATGTATATCTAGAAGTTGAACTAAAAGTTTTTATTTCAGAAAATTATTCAACTTTATTTTGTAACGTAAAAATCACTTTAATCGAAATTTTCATTGTCGACATCCTATTGCATACGAGAAGAGAGAATTCACTTTTCATGTATTCAAATTTCATATCTTCACAATGTTGAGCTATTATTATCACGGGAAGCAAATAGTTCATATATTAAATTGTAAAAATCATGGAGAACTATGGCACATTGCAATTGAGGTTTTATTTTAAAAGTGGAAGCAAAAAGAGCATGATTATCAATCATCGTTCAATCCACTGGAATTTGTGTTTTTAACCTTTGAAAACGTTGAAGAAAATAGGAAAAATTATATAAACTAGCAACTTTAAGACATTAATTACAATTAATAGCAATGATTTCTCAAAATTACAACTAATAACAAAACTAGCAATATTTTACCTTCTTTAAGAAAAAGTGTGTGTTTTTTATTCATTTTTTTCACCCTACCCTTTTTTCACGCCACATACCATTTCAGTCCCTATCCTTTTTTCACACCACATACCATTTCAGCTTCCTCCAACTTTTTTTTTTTTTTCAAATTCCAAATCTTTCTCTCTGAACTTGATAAACATTGCATCCAACTATTAAAGTAAGTCACTTAATGCATGTTATATTTTCCATGTAAATTCTTTTATGTATTTTATTATTGATTTTTTTTTTCAAATTTTTCATTCTTCTTCTACGATTTCTACTGTTAGGGTTTATTTTTGAGGAAATTATTTGTGTGTGTATTGAAATCTTTATAGTTCCGCTATAATGGAACAACAAGCAAATCGTAGTAGTTCAGTTAGTGTGATTCAACCGAAGAATTTAGTTTCTGATGAATTACCATCTTTTAGTCTTGGGTTAACACAAGATGAAGATTTTAACTTGGGTTCTACTAATATTCAGCCTAAAGGAGGTGTTAGCAGTGAAGAAGCGAGATTGAAGTACCGTAACAATTTAAAAAATATTGAAAAAAATTGAACTAAAAATGGTTGGCTGATATATATGTGTAAGATCATTTATTATTAATGTATATCGGCTAGAAAAATTAAATAGTAAATCTGCCCAGCTATTATAAAAATCCCTAAATATTTAGTGTTTGGTTGTTGACTTTTATTTTACTTTGTGACTGAACTTTTATATTTGTATTTACTTTTTTTTTTGTTCTCAGTTGAGTGATTACAGGTTTTACTGTATTGAAAGTTTGCATTTGATTAGCTATAGTGAAGCACACAGAGTATTATGACATATTGGGTGTTGATGTAACCGCTACTCCCGCTGAAATTAAGAAAGTTTACTATTTTAAGGTGATTTCGCTTTAGATTATTGTTTTCTTTTTGGGGAGACTTTCAATATTGAGAATACACTTGATCCTTTATTGAAGATACATTTATGCCTATTTGATGATTATTATTTGCCCTTTGATGCGATAAACATGTACAATCCGCTGAAATTGATATATACTTGCTTTCTCGTTCAACTTATTTTTATTTTTGTTTTCTTTTCCCATTTGGATTTACATTTCGTTTTAGTCATGTTTAAGTTTACTTTAGATTCAATATTTGCTAGTAGTCTTTTAGAGTAGTTAGAGATTTATGTGCTAGTAGAAAATAAAGAGAACTTCTAGTGCTAGAGAAATTAAATTGGGGCTTAATTGGAGCGACTTGAACACTGAAAAATAAG
>NC_061116.1:224459873-224475389 GCF_002878395.1 Capsicum annuum | reverse complement strand
AAAAAACTCAATCACCTGGTAAATTCGATCAAATTAACACCAAATTCTCTAAAATCAACAACCAAACATTCAGGGTATGTTTGGTATGAAGGAAAACATTTTCTAGAAAATATTTTTCAATTTTCTCCTGTTTGGTTGGCTTATAGGTTTTGAAAAATGTTTTCCAAATCAACTCATTTTCCTTAAAACTAAGGAAAATGACTTCTCTTCAAAAAGTAAAGAAAACATTTTCCAAAACTCTCTTTCAACCTCACTCTTAAATTGAAGTATTCATACAACTCTTAAAATCACCCATCCCTACTCTGACCCTCAATCCCCCATCCCCACCCTCACCCCGCCCCCTGCCACCCTATTAAAAAAATATTTTAAATTTTTTTTACCTCACTCCTACCCAAAACCCTACTCCCTTCCCCTTTCCAAAAAAAAATAAATTTTTTTTTTAAATCAAATTTTTTTCTTACCTCCCCTACCAGACCAACCTACCAACCACCTCCCCCCCTCAAAAAAATTATTTTTTTTAAATTTATTTTTTAAAATTTCTAATTTTTTTCCTTACCCCACCCTTACTCCCTTATCCAAACCCCCAACCCCTACCACCCACATTCAAAAAAAAAAAATATTTCAATTTTTTTAACCCGACTCATACTCCCCTACCCCTACCTCCACCCCGTACTAGACCCCCTCCCTCCCCCGTCCCCCCCAAAAAAAAATTAAAAAAAAATAATTTTTTTTCTTACCCACCCTTACTACCTATTTTGACGACCCCAACCCCCATTAAATTTTTTTATTTTTTTTAATTCAAAATTTTTTCCTTATCCCACCCTTTTTATCATATTCGTTCTCAGTATTTTTGTTAAATATATACAAATACTTTTAGAAAATATATACTTATCCAATTTGCATAACGAACACACAAATATAAGTAAAGCTGGGCATATTTTGGTTTAAACCAGAAAATCAAAAAATCAAATTAAAATTTAATTTTGGTTTGGTTTTTCGATTTTCCGAATTGATTTTGGTTTTAAATTTTAGAAATTTAGTTAAATGGTTTGGTTTTTAGATTTTTTTAAAAAAAATGAATAAACCAAAAAATCAAAATTATATAAATAATATATTATAATTTATATATATATATATATATTTCATTATATATGTAAATTTACTAAAAATATAATATAATCTGATATAATATATAAATATATAAATTATAATCATTTAGTAACCTAAATCCTGATATACTGTTTTGCTTTAGACCATAATATTAACGTGAAGGCTGCTGCGACGCTCATCCATTCTCAATTCGTCAGTTCATTTGAAATTTTAACATCACCAACAACAGTTGCAGTCGTTTGCTCAGTTTGTTTGCTCAGTTCGTCTCTACCGTCGACAGTTGCTGCCGCGCGCGCACTGTCGTCATGCCAACGGTGATTACTCAGCGAAGTCGATATTTATGGTTATTTCATTCATGTTGAATTAATTATATTTGAGAATGAAAACTAGGTTTAAAAAAAGATTATTTTTCTAGAAAAACCACCAATTTTAAATGCACACTACTTTAATCTTCAAAACCGAAATAAAAAACCGAAATAACCAAATCGAATTTGTAAAAATCGAACCAAATCAAAATAATTTTGGTTTGGTTATGATTGTCATTTTCGTCAATCCGAAAACCAAAAAATCAAACCCATATTCAACAATCAAACCGAACAAATCAAATGTCCACCCCTAAATATAAGTAAGAAACAATTTATTTTTTTAGAAAATATTTCTCTTTCATATCGAACACACCTAAAAAAATATTTTTTGAGATCAAAATTTTTTTCTAAAAAGTATTTTTACGCTTTAGCTAAACATTAAAATGTATTTTTTGAAAAATATTTTTTCATTCACCAACCAAATACTACAAAATATTTTCCATCTACCAACCAAACACAGGAAAACAAGTAAGAAATCAACTTGTTTTCCAAGAAAATATTTTCTAGGAAAATATTTTCCATGGAAAACATTTTCCTTCATACCAAACACACCCTCAAATCATGTCAATTTTAAAAATTTTTAAATTCAATTTCATTTCTTTTTTTATTGGGGATGAAAGAGGAGAAATTGGAGGTAGGAGTGTGATTTGGTAATTGAAGAAGCAATTGGGGTTAGATTTTGGAGGGGGGGCTGCTGGTGGTGGCTGGCGGGTTTGGGAAGAGATTAGGATGGGGTGGGATGGGTGTGGGCGGGGGGGGGGAGGGGGTGAGGGTAGAAGAAGAAGGAGAGAATTTTTTTTCTTTTTTTGTTATATATATATATATTAGTAGGCATTTTAAAAATAAAAAAATAAAAAATCACACGTTTTTTTTAATGCCACGTCAGCATTATGGTTGGAACTAATTTACTTTAAAGATGTTAATGGGGTAAATAATTATTCGTAAAGTTTAAGTGCTAAAGTAAGTTGTCGGGACAAGTTCACGGGAGTTTTGATGTATTATCTCAATATAACAATATTATTGTACATTTTCCCATAGACGCCACATACATGCATAATGTGGTACATCATTGTACACGTCACCACCAACTTTTATGATGCTTGCAGTTTCATTAGATGTTTTCTTTCACCGTATGTTTTCTTCAGATTCTCAAAGAACCAAGTCCAAGACACATCATTTTCAGAATCAAGTATACCATATGCCAAAGAAAATATATGTCATGCATATTGAAAAAATACATATAAGAATACATGATTTTTATACATAAAATACTGCATATGTATATTATAAATATATACAGTTGGAAACATATGAAACTGCTAGTGAACACATAAATGTACTGCATATGTATATTATAAATACATACAACTGAAAATATATGTAATTTTCATAATGTTGTTTATATGTCCATCTACAAGTGTGTTTAACACGAACAAGTATGCTTCCTATTGTCAATCTCCAGAACACAAAAAAACAGTAAAAATAAAATTAAATATCAAATACGTACTATATACAACAACTAATTCGTATATACAAAATTGCAAAAAGAATTCCAACGAAAAGAAATCTTTTATTCGAATAATAGTTATCCTCGACTAAAATTCAAATTTAACGTATAACAATTGTATTTCAATTTTCACATTACATAATAACACAGATAACTTTGAATTTTAAAAAAAGAATTTTGATCAAATCATTTTTTTTAGAACTGATAAAATTCATATACGATCTCAGATTTTTGAATTTCACGACTGTTATGCAATTTTGTTACAAATTTTTCAGTAATTTTCGCAATTTTATTTTATGAAAATCACAAATAGAATCAAGTTTGTTTAAATCTCAAATGCATACTATAAACAACAACTAATTCGTATATGCACATATGTATATTGTAAATACTGCATATGTATATTATAAATACATACAGCTGGAAACATCTGAAACTGCTAGTGAACACATAAACGTACCGCGTTTGTATATTATAAATACATATAGCTGGAAACATATGTAATCTTAATAATGTTGTTTATATGTCTATCTACAAGAGTGTTTAACAAAAACAGGTATGTTTTTCATTGTCAATCTCCAGAACACAAAAAAATAGGAAAAATAAAATTAAATATCAAATACGTACTATAACAACTAATTCGTTTATACAAAACTGCAAAACGAATTAAAAAAATAAATAAATTAGTCGAACACTAGGTATTCTAAACTAAAATTCAAATTTAATGATAAAAATTTCATCTCAACTTTCAAATAACAGAACAATAAGGACAAAATTGAAATTGAAAAAGAAAAATTTGCTTAAACAACTTTTATTCGACAACTGAGAAAATTGATATACGATCTCAAATTTTTTGAAACCTTCAACTGCTACACTAATTTGTTACAATTTCTTCATTAATCTTCACACTTTTATTTTAGTAAAACCACAAATAGAATTAAGTTTGATGATCAATACCTGTAATTGTACCGTTGTATTTTTAATCTTTTCTTCAAAATGTTAGTCGATCAGCATAAAAAATAACTTGAAGAAAAACATTTTTGAATTTGAACTTTATTTTGGATTTGCATTGAGATGTTGATTATGAAAATCGTTTTTGATTTGAATTAGTAGCTGTAATTTAACAGTTGTGATTAAAAAAGAGTTCTAAAAGGTTAAGAAATCTGTAAAATTAAATGTCCCTTAAATTGAGGAACCTTTTTCCCTTATTAAACTCAAACAAATTTGAGTTAAATTAGAAAAAAAATCTTTAATTGTATATGTATTTAAATAGCAACAGTTTACTTAAATACAAAATACATATTGCTATTTTTATAATTTTGAAACTATTGTTATAAAAGTTACAATTAATGTTCTATAGTTGTTATTTCTGAAATTTTTTCCAAAAAATAGAAAAAAATTGTATTTATTCTATTACAAAAAGAAAGTTATATATTCAATTGGGCATTATTTGCTTCTTTTTCATCCAGCCAGCAACCAAAGAAATGTGGGGCTTGGATTCAATTGGGCCACAGTACATATCAGTTTTTCACACAAGTGAAAATAGTCTCTTATATGATTCATTCTACCTTTTTAGGATGTGGAACATGTAGTATATTAATATAGAAGTTCATAAAATTTAAATTCTAAATTCATTTTTGTCGCGAGTCTATGAATTTATTCTTAATTAATTATCTATGTTCTTTGACTTCTAACTATGAGAGTGGAGAAATTATGGTGGAATTGTTTTTCTATGCAGCTTGAATTCATCAAGCTTAATTCAGAATATTAGATGGTTAAATTAACAATTAATAAAAATTACTAGTTGAATAATCCATACGTTGTACTAGCTTTTTAAGAAGAAAAATAGAAGAGAAAACCGAACAAATTTAAGATATGACGTTATTTTGTTTTATTTATTGTATGTTACGTCATTTTTAGCAATTGGATTATTTAGTGTTTTTTTTTTTTATTTGATATTTGGTATTTGTATTAGAGCGTGCTGAAATTATGTATTGTAGGATGCGTTTTAGGACAGCACATTCAATAGGATTTTCTCCATTTTTTATTGTTCAAACTTGAGACTTCTAATTAAGAATAGAGGAATTTCAATCATCTCACCACAACTGATGTTGTTCTAGATTATATTATTTGTAATGAGAAAACAAACAAATGAAAAGGTTATTTTGATTAGGTCTTGTTCAAGTGAGGCTATGACTTATTATTTTAACCTAATTTCTTCTATTTGTTTTATTGCTGTCAACATTATATTGAATATTTCTTCCTCTTATCTTCTAAAAAAGACACTTGAACAATGCTGAACCTAACAAATGTCCCAACATTATACTCCTTTCGTCCCAAATTACCCATTTCAAATCGAGATGAACCTAACAAATGTCCCAACATTATACCCCCTCCATCCCAAATACTCATCTCAAATTGAGATGACACATTGATTAAGAAAAATAATTAATAATATGTCTAATTTATCATAGTACCCCTATTAAATGATGTTTATATTTTAATTTGAAGAAAATGTAATTAATGCAAAGGTTAAAACATGAAAAAAAAATTGTCTCTTCCTGAGTAATAAAAAAGGACAAGTAAAATGAGAAATCAAATTAGAAAATTTGAGACGGATAATTTGAGATGGAGGAAGTATTTCTTATCTTAAAGTATGACGTAGTTAAATGAAATTATTGAAATTTTATCTTACGTTGCTTGGAGTGGACGCAAGGTAAACATCGTAAAGTCATATTTCTTGAATTATTTACCTGTACACCATGTGTATATGCAAATCACTTTAAATAGTGCAATTATATAGAGATTTTTGACAGAGAATACATATGAATTTTCATGCGAAAAATTAATATAATATTACGAAAATTTTAACATATGTGAAGATGTTTTGAGAAAAAATCCGAAGGTAACTTTGGCTAAGGTTCCTATACTATCGACATTTTTACGTGTGAAGTAACATTAATTTAGTTATTATAATTTATAAAACGGGTTAAATAAATATAGTTGGCTTACACAACTTAGACCACTTATACGTTGGATTTCTTGCTAGGAGTGCATTACCTAATGTAACGATATGAGCTGAAAATATTGCCAAATGTGCGACTCAAATATGCCCTGAATTTAAAAAATAACCGAACTATGTACTGAATCTAGAAAGTAATCAAAATAGGCTTAGTGCATGAGTTCGGAGCCAAAGGGCTCTTTTTTTTATCAAAAATTTCAAAAGGGACACTTACTTTCGAAAAAAACCAAAATGGACGAAACGCTGCGGGCCTTATGACTTACAAGTCGCCCGGGGCCCAGCGACTTACAAGTCGCCCGGAGCCCAGCGACTTGCAAGTGTTCACTATTCACCTCCTCCTTTTTTTTTTTTTCCATCCTTAACATCATCATTTTTACTCCTTTCTTTTCTCTTTCATTTTGACCGAGAACAATAATACTTACCCACTCAATAATTACATAAAAAAATATAATAAATTACAATAATTAACAACTTAAATTATTTAAATACATTGTGTGCTTTAGAGTGGAATTGTGAAGTGATGAAAATGAAGAATTATTTGTGTTTATGTTTTCTGGTCGTTGGAGAAAAAGAAAGATGATGCAATGTTCTCTATTCTTTTCTGATGCTCCCACAAAGAAAAGGAAAAATAGAGTAAATGTGAATGGTCTATGTAGTGTGGAATCTTTGAGTGGGTGAGTATTATTATTTTCGGTCAAAATGAAAGAGAAAAGAAAGGAGTAAAAATGATGATTTTAAGGATGGAAACAAAAAAAAAAAAGGAAGAGGTGAACAGTGAACACTTACAAGTCGTTAGGCCTCGCAGTGTTTTGTCCGTTTTGGTTTTTTTCGAAAGTAAGTGTCCCTTTTGAAATTTTTGATAAAAAAAAGAGCTCTTTTGACTCCAGACTTCTTAGTGCATTTTTTTTTTTTTTTGCACTAAATATATGTTTTTTTAACGGAATGAGATTCACAACGTCAATGAACAAGACGTCGTTGGGTAAACAAGACGAGTTTACACGTATATTCTATTTATCTCTATAATATGGTATTTTGGATGTCTAGAGTAGTTGGATTTTTATAAATCAACCATCATATAGATGCTAACTAAAGCACTCAGCACTCAACCAGTCTTAATTGGCTAATAAGGTTGTTCTCATAGTTTTATAACTAGTAAAGCCATCACTCCATTTACGAACAACTTGTTATCAGTGACGGAGCCAGAATTTTCATCGAAGGGTTCAAAAATAAATATACGGATTAGTCGAAGGAAGTTCAACATCTACTGTATATTCATAAAAATATTTTCGACCATATAAAAATAGTATTATAATTTAATTTTTCTATGAAGGGAGTTTGAATGAACTCTCCAAGCATTCGTATGCACACTACATATAAGCAGAGTAATTAAAAATTATATATTGACAACCCATTCAACTTTCATAAATTTAGACGTTTGTACTACAATTTATTTTAATTGAATACCTAAACATATAATGAAGTGTACAAGCTTTAAAAAAGCTGTTGCGCATGTTCTCAAGCTTCTAGGTAGTTAAGTCTTATACACATTAGTTTAAGTCGTCATAAAACCTCCAAGTCTTACAATTGTTAGTGGTGTGTAAAATTAAATTGGATGATATATATATTTAATGTTATTAACTTAACTATTTAATAGTCACTTAACAATAGACATAATTTTTTTTTATCTAAAACCAAAAGTGTCTTTGTAGAAATAGATTATCACATGTACAGGTGCTCAATTAGAACAAACTGTCTCAAAACGTCAATTTTCTGTTTCTTTCCAAATTCTACACTTCATGATGAATCATTTATATTACATAGACCTCTAAAGATACATTATTCCAAATTCCTCCTCCACTTGATAAAAAAAATTGGAATTGAACCAAAGTTTGGTAGACTCCATAGCATGGGCATGGGAATTGAGGGTCGTCAAGTTTTGGTAATTCTAGTGGTTTTGTATTTGTTACAACTAAGTTCAAATTATTGTTGTGAGAGTTGTACAGTTAGAGTTTCTGGGGAAGTAGAGAAGGTAAAAGTAGACATTTATTATGAGACACTATGCCCGAGCTCAGCCAAATTCATAGTGGATAATCTGCCCAAACTTTTTGACAGTGGACTCATCCATGTTACACAGCTCAAGCTTTTTCCATATGGCAACGCTGATGTTTTTAATGGAACCATCTATTGCCAGGTTTGTCTATGATGTGTGGTGCTCGATTTAATTAGGAATTTGACTAATTCAAATTTTAGCCACGTAACATGCACTTCATGTTATTTTCTCTATTTCTTAAATTCTAATGAACATGATTCGAGCTATTTGCCTTTTGACTAATTATTTTGCCATTATATGATCGTCTTGATTGAGTTTTGTCGAAGTACATATAAGCATATAATTGTGCACGTATCGAGATTTGACGAAATATTTGCCCTTTTTGTTTGCAGCATGGAAAACTGGAATGTTTGTTGAACACTGTACAGGCTTGTGCGATAGATGTGTGGACAGATTTGGTAAGTTATGTTATGTTATGTTGCTGTCAATTCATCAGTTGGTTGGTTATATGAATCTTTTGTACTTTGCTTTACCCTGGTCTAGTTGATAGTTTAAATACGAAATTCTAAATGCATATGAATAAAATTTCTGATGCAGAACAAATACTTGCCTTTCATTAACTGTATGGAAAACGTGGTGCTGGAAAGTTTTGTGTACAGAAGGCAGTATCCGCAGTGGAAAACATGTTATGAAAAGCTGAAATTAGATTCAACGCCTGTTACTGATTGCTTAAAAAGTGCGCGAGGGAAAGAGGTTAGCTTTCTTTGTTGATTGAATTTTCTGTTCTGTCTTCGTGTTAGTGTTTTTCCTTTTCTGATTCCGCGATTGAACGTGTTTTCTGCAGCTGGAACTCTTTTATGCTGCTGAGACACAAGCTCTTCAACCTCCTCACACATATGTTCCATGGGTTGTTGTTGATGGCCAACCGCTTTATGAAGTCAGTTAATTTGATCCATATTTCATATTTTTGCACTTTCAATAATTTTCATCTGTAGTCAGGAAATTTTGGCGGGTATGCTAACAAAGTCTCATATTGATAGCTGAAAAGAGAAGAATCTATATATAAAGTGTAATAATATTCTTGATGAATGGAATGTCCCATGTCGCTGAATGAATGAAATAATGTTCTCCTTATAAGATTGGGTCAATTCTTCTCCTCTTGACCTGACTTTTGGGGCGTGAGTTAAGTCAACCCTAACTTTATATGATATCAAAGTCTAGGCTGATGTGGGCCCCCAGGAAATTGGACAGCTTGCAGGGTGAAAATACCTTCGGTTCAGGAATGTGCACGCACCAGACCGGACATTGAAGCCCATGATGAAGAATCTCTGGAAGCCTAATTTTACAACTCTTTTTTAAGGGAGAACCGTACGTGCGAGCTGTCTAGCACAAAACAAGCGATTTCATATCATGTTAACGGTATCTTTGAAACAGTTTCTGCATAATGCTAATGCAAAGTATATATATTTGTTTCATTGTTGCAGGACTATGAGAACTTCATAAGCTACATTTGTAAAGCTTACAAAGGAACTGCAGAAGTCCCAGCTTGCAGTACATCTCTTAATGTAATTCAAAAGGCTAGTAATATTGAAAGTGCATTATTATAAGTCTACAAGTTGCTCTTTACCCTGTCCAGTGATGCTGGGATTTTGTGAAATTACACGGTAATTACGAGATGCAGAAGTTTGTGAATCCTGTTGTAAAAGCAATTCCATGAATATGATGCTATGCTAGCTATATAACAGAAAAATACTGTAATGTATTATTGCATTGAGAGATAGTTTGCTTGATTGTAATGTATTACTAATTGGTTGAGTATAAATACTACTATCAAATATGGCCTTTGAAAATCCATGTTATTTGTCTACAAGAAGGTCACCAATGCGTTTTGAGTCGTCTAGCAAACTATATAGCCTCAGAGAGATGTCACAATAGGTCAAATTGAGAATCCTTAATTCACGAAATAGCAAAACTTGTTATATTCATTAAGAATGACGACCCGATGCAAAATTGTCGATATGTCCGAGTGGTTAAGGAGACAGACTCGAAATCTGTTGGGCTTTGCCTGCGCAGGTTCGAATCCTGCTGTCGACGACTCCTTTTTCCAATATGTTTCTGGCAGGAGAACCACTAATGGGCCAATTTTTGGTGAGCTCACTGCTTAAATGGGCTTGTCATCTCGTCTGGCCCAATAACTCTTCTACAAATGAGGCTACCTCTATTGGGCCAACACCCAACTTTCTGTCCATACTTTGGTTACCTTCCAATGGGAAAACATGAATTAATATGTGCTTTGAAATTAATAATGAACGTATTGTGTTGGGTTCGAAATCAAGAAGACGTCATGCGGAAGCTTATATAGTTGCAAACCATAAATACGATAAATTAGAAGACAAAGAAAAGCATATTATTCATAGGGTTTGAATGCTATTATATTATTGTATGAGAAGTGGGTCTTTTAGTTGTAGAGGTCCAAAAACCTTTCCTCCGAGAAATAGGTTAGCCAAATATAGAAAAGAATTATATTTTCCTTTCAGAAAAAATAAAAGTAATTTATGGTATTACTTTTATTTTCCTTCTAAGAAAAAATAAAACTTAAATTTGGTAAGAAAATTATGACAAAAACCCTAACATTATGGACCACTGTCTAAATAACACCCTTGAAATACGATTCTTTCTCAAACTTCACTAACGCGAAATGCTTCGTACACCAATTTTTTTTTTTTTTCTTTTTTTGATAATATGCTGCCAACTCAAATCCTGTGTATCATATATGTATATCATAGGATAAAATGGGAACAACCAGCAAACTCTTCATCTTAAATGCATAATAATAATAATAATAATAATAATAATAATAATAATAATAATAATAATAATAATGGGAGTAAATGGGCTGAAGGAAGCATAGTGTGGTGAATAAAAATACGGTGCAGATATATTGTCGGCGACCTTTCATACACTTAGTCAAAATTTTCACTCTTTAGTCTTTTTCCCCATTCCATCACCCAACTTTTATGTTTTCTGCATGGGACCAATTAGGTACAAATTTATCTATACTCACTATTCACGTTAAATTTTATTTTCTCCCTGGTAAATCATGCTGACAACTCTTATTTTGGAATTCAAAAATTATTAATTTTGATGTGTATATTCGAATATAGATTTTTTTAGTTTTTTCAAAATAAAATTACATAAAAAAGTTAAATAATATAAGTTATAATAATTAATAATGCAAAATATTTACTACTTTAAAAGACACGAAAAAATCGAGACTAAAGAGTAATATATTTGACTTTCGAATTCTAAACGTTTGTATGTCACATAAATTGGTACAGAGAACGTAGCATAGAGAAAGTAGTACTTATCATAGTTAAGTCATACAATAAGGCAAAATATGTACTAATTAAGTATGATTTAGGGATAAAAGTGTTTGTAAAAATATGTGTCATATATTCATTGATTTGATATATATTTAATATAATAAAAATTTATCGAATCAATAATCCACCTTACCACCAAGGGCGGTGGTCAGGCGGATAAAGGCCTCCACTTTTAGCTATAGTTTTTAAGCTCAAGTCTTAAGAATGAAAAAAAATCGATAGAAGAATATTTCCTCCCTCTATAATAGGTCATGTTACACTCATCTAAATTTTTTGAGGCACTAAAGTTGGTACCTAATACACAAAAAATAACATTATTAAAATAAATATATATTAGTTAAGTATTAACTTTGTTAAAGTTACAAAATTATCTTTCTTAAAGAAAGAAGTAATAGTATTTAAAATCAAGTGGGATCACTTTTAATTGAAAAGATAAATAAAAAAAGGAGTAATAGTATTTAAAATTAACTGGGATCACTAAGGATAAAATTGTAATTGTATCTTTAAAAATTTGCCAAATAAGAAAAGATGACATTTTTTTGGAACGAACCAAAAAAAAAATAACAACACATAATTTGAGACGAAGAGAGTATATCATATTGTATATTTTATTGATTTGGTAGTACTAGCTAGTGTGTGTGCCTAGATATTTTCCCCAGCCTATTAAAAGTAGCTAGTGTGTGAAGTTGCTTTCTTCTAGAAAGTATTCATAGGCAATAATTAAAGATAAAATTCAAATTATTTTTTGCTTTCTATTCGATTTTCGGTATCTGCATTGGAGTCTTGACTAATTTAAATTACGCATTGTAGGGTTCATTTTGAAGTGACGCTCCCAATGGAATTATCTCCATACCTAAGCTCGAACCCAAAATCTCTGATTAAGGATAGAATAATCCCACCACTATCTTACAACTATCGCGGTGATAAAACCCAAATTATGTAATCAATTAGATGAGCTTTCATTTGGAAGATTTATCACGTACCCTACTCTTTTATTTATTTGTCTTGCTTTAGCGTTGAGTAACATTTGGAGAAAGCAAAAGTTCATAATGAAATGTTTCCTAGGACTATTATCTTTTGGTAACTAGGTGGAGCCACAATTATGGAAAGGGTTCAATTGAATCGTATTGTATGTACAAGTAAGGATTGTTATGATTTTAGAATTTGAAATTTATGAATTCTAGTAACTTTCATTTGCTACCGAACTCGCAATTCATTCATGCTACTCGGTCCGTAGTTTATTACATAAAGATTCAAAGTGAAGTTGCAAAATTTTATCAACCATATCATAGATATAATGCATATCCGCCTTTTCGGGCAAAACTTTTCAACTATATATTAACTTTTGAAACTCAAAAAGGGTAAAATTTACGTACACACTATCTTTCAAACTTCATTTTTGTAAAATTATATTGGGAATTTTGTCTGTTGTTGTATATTAACTTTCGAAACCCTTGAAGTGGGAAAAACAGTTTAATATTTCTTAGCAAATTTTTGAATCCTATTGTTAAATTTCAAATGAATTTTTCGGAGCTTAAATGAGGACAATCTTTTCAGTAGTTAATGTGTTTAGTTGGATCTTCTAACTCTCTTCTTAATTATGTGGGGGGGAAATCAAATGACAAAACTAACAAATTCTGTCTTTAATTTCTGTGTATTTAGTAGCAACATTCTTTTGATCACAAATTAATTTTTTAATTAATTTAAAATATTGTACATATTTCAAATTCTAAACAATGTGCTCCTGTTGTTTTGTGCTGTGTTGTCAATTTTTTTTTTTAAAAAAGTACTTCCTATATAGACTATGCTTTCCTTATATTTACAATAATATGTGCATGTATTGCGCACCATGCTCCATAAATATTGTTCACGAGTGTCATCAACTTTTGGACAAAAACAAATAATTGTTCAGTTGCTTTTGGCTTTAACAAATATTACTGCTCTCTCTCGTGTCATTTGCATTCTCAAGTGAAGCTATTTTTTTTTAAAAAAATATAAGAAATCTCGAGTTCGAGCGCTAACTCTCAACGTATAAAAATTTTGTTAAAGCAACATTTGTTTTCAAATGACTCTTACCTCACATGAATCTAAATTAGTTTAAATATAATATGGATAGAACATCGTGTAGGAGACGGAAGACAAAAAGAAAGAAGAAAAAGTTCTCTTTAGAAATTAATGTTCCTTCAAACATTTTGACCCAATTTAATTTGACAAATAATATTTGATAAGTAGTATTTATTTAGGGTTAGATGAGAATAAGTTGACAAATGGAGTACTAAATTAAGTATAAGGAGAAAAGTTGAGCAATTCTTTGCTGCCAATCACTGCAGAGGCCCCTATATGGTACTCCCTCGTTTTTCAAAATGAATGAAATACGTTGACTTGACATAAAGTTTTAAAAAAATAAAGAAGAGTTTTTAAATTTTGTGGTCTTAAATTAAAGTAATGTTAAATGTATCAAAATGTCCTTTAATCTTATGGTCATAAACATGTCATGTGAAAAGTTAAAATTAAAATATTTCAAAAAAAAAGAAATCATTCTTTCTAAAACGAACTAAACAAAGTATGTCATTAATTTTTAAAGGGAGGGGGTAAAAAAGAAAGGCTGATTCTCTCAACTGACAATCACATTTTCCCTCTCTAGATGTTATTCTGATCCTTCGGTATATTTTTATTTGTCTACTGCTTACTTGTCTTTTCTTTTCTATATTGTAGAAGAGTTGGTTTGGTTATAAGATGGAAATGATATAATAAATTTTTTTAGGGGTAATTTGATCATTACAATAAATTATAAGTTCAATTTAATTATTTTTTGTACTTTGACTTTGAAACTTCATCAAAAGTTTGAATAAAAACTCATTATTTTCTCTTTAATTACAAGCAATGTCATTGAAGAAATTTATCATAATGTCATCACACATATTTTCATTATTAATCTTTTTTATTTTTATGTATAAAATTATTTCAAATATATTTAAGTAAATTGATTAGTAGGATGATAATTTATTGTAGAAATTAATTATAATTGATGCAATTAAATAAATTTTATTATTTATTTAATTTCATATCTAACATATAATTTACTTTCTTTCTTATTTGTTATTACATTTTCACCTAATTTAAATTTTTTCCTAATATATTCAATCGTGATTTTTCTATATCATTTCTAATTAATTATTATGGTCATCTAAGTATCATGTCACTTAAATTGGAGTAGAAAAAATTTTACACAATAATTAAAAATTTAAATTATTTCTAAAAATATTATTTTTATTTTCTCTTCTATTATATATATATATATATATATTTTCTTTTCTACTCTATATATTAGATTCCATGTATTAGAAATGATGGTTTTGACATGTTAGCTTATGGGTATTAAAACAAAGTTTTAGGATACTAAGGTCTATAAAATACTTTGCAAGATTAGTTTGTTTAGGAAAATTGTATTTTGTGTTTTAATGTTTGGACCTTATCAATAACTATAAGAAAAGTCCTTCCATTTTGAATTAATTACAACTCATGCCATTCTAATAAATTACCACTTTGCCATTGATGCTACTATTGAATATGATGGAGCCCACATATAATTAATTATTATAAATTATTTATATATTAAAAATTAATAATATTTAATTAAAAAATCAAATAAATATTTATGACATGCCCGCTTCAACCGTAATTGTACTATATTACCCGTAACTAATTATTATATCACACCTAATTAATTATTATAAGTTATTTATATATTAAAAAATTAATAATATTTAATTAAAAAAATAAAATAGATATTTATGACATGTCTACTTCAACCGTAATTGTACCATATCACTCCTAATTAATTATTATACTGCTCCTAATTAATTATTATAAGTTATTTATACATTAAAAAATTAATAATATTTAAGTAAAAAATAAAATAGACATTTATGACATGTCTGCTTCAACCGTAATTTTACTATATCACCCCTAATTAATTATTATGGTCACTTAAACATTGTGCCACATAAGTTAAAATAGAAAAAAATAATTAAATATGTTATATATTTCAAAAAAAAATACATGAAAAATACTAGAAA
>NC_061116.1:224422539-224456873 GCF_002878395.1 Capsicum annuum | reverse complement strand
AAGAGATAAATGTTGAGAAATCAAGAAGCACCAAATGTTACAAATGTATTATTAACATTTGTAACATTCAACACATTTCTAAATGTTTTCAAATTCCTCTTGAATCAACACATACACATAATAAAAATAATAAATAATAATAATTACATTTTACTATATCACCCCTAATTAATTATTATGATCATTTAAGCATTGTGCCACATAAGTTGAAATAGAAAAAATATTATAAATTACAATGATAAAAAATTTTAATTATTTAAAAAATATAATTGGCTATCGTTGACACAAAACTCTGGACAAGAAGAGTAGCCTATATTATTCAAAAAAATATATATAAAGAGTGTTGTAAATTACAATAGGCAACAAGTTAAAATATCTAAGAATAATTTAATATGTTATATATTTCAAAAAAATTACATGAAGAATACTAGAAATCACAATAATTAACAACTTAAAAGATATAAAATATTTGGTCTACTTTTGAAATTATATTAGTGTCACTTAAATTGGAATAGAAGAAAAGTATTATAAATCACAATAATTAAAAATTTAAATTATTTTTAAAACATAATTGACTATCAATGCCATAAAAATTTGGACAAGAAGAGTAACGTATTTAAAGGGCAAAAGAGTAAAAACAAACAAGAGATAAATGTAGAGAAATCAAGAAGCACCAAATTGATTATTAACATTTGTAACATTCAACACATTTCTAAATGTTTCCAAATTCTTCTTGAATCAACACATATACATAATAAAAATAATAAATAATAATAATTATATTTTACTATATCACCCCTAATTAATTATTATGGTTATTTAAGCATTGTTCCACATAAGTTGAAATAGAAAAAATATTATAAATTACAATGATAAAATTTTTTAATTATTTAAAAAATATAATTGGCTGTCGTCGACACAAAACTCTGGACAAAGAGAGTAACATATATTATTTTAAAAAAATTATATAAAAAGTATTATAAATTACAATAATTAACAATTTAAAATATCAAAAAATAATTTAATATGTTATATATTTCAAAAAAATTACATGAAAAATATTATAAATCACAATAATTAACAACTTAAAAGATATAAAATATTTAGTCAACTCTTAAAATTATATTAGTGTCACTGAAATTGGAATAGAAGAAAAGTATTATAAATCACAACAATTAAAAACTTAAATTATTTTTAAAATATAATTGACTATCAATGCTACAAAAGTTTGGACAAGAAAAATAATACATACTATTTAAAAATTACATAAAAATATTATAAATTATAATAGTTAACAAATTAAATTATCTAAATACCTATTAAAAGTATGATTGATTATCTAAATTCTATTTATGTCATATAAATTGAGATAAAAATTAATATATTGAACCCGTGCCAGATCTCGAATGAATCTTAAAATGTATATGCAATTCTTTTAAAAAAAAACTTTTATTTAAATATATCAAAATCGAAAAGGTAAATTTTAATGTAGCACGCTGAACAATGTATAAGAACTAATGTTAACATAAATAATACCAGCATTTACTAATAGAAGCATTACTAATACAAATATTACTAATATATTCTCTTCAAAAAGAAAATCTATACACTATAACAAACGACTCCTACGTTTCAATAGAACGAATGTATACGAAAGAAAAGTTTGATAAAAATTTTACAGAAATATATTTTATAAGTATATTTTATCGTAGTAATGAAAACATTCCACTGCTCAAACTTTCTACTCCAACATAAATTCTAAAACTTAAAAATTGCAATTCACATGTTTTATTGTTGGGTCCGTGCTGACACGGGCCTTGCACTTCTAGTTTTTATATAATAGAAGTACTGGTTTCGACCAGTGCTTCATCAATTACTATACTATCCCTAATTATTCTGTGATTTACTATATTATTCCTTATTAATTATTATAATTTATTTATATATTAGAATTAATAATATTCTTTTATTATATTACCATTAATTAATTGTAATAAGTCATTTAGATATTAAAATTAATAATATTTACCTTAGAAAAGATATTTATAACATTTGTTTCAGCTGCTATAATCGTGATTTTACTATATTATTCCTAATTAGTTATTATAAATCATTCATGTATTAAAAATTTAATAATATTTAATTAAAAAATAGATGTCATGTCTGCCTATATTACCCCTAATTGCTCCGTAATTTATTATATCACCCCTAATTAATTATTATAAGTCATTTATATATTAGAATTAATAATATTATTTTACTATATAACCCTAATTAATTACTATAAGTCATTTATATATTAGAATTAATAATATTTAATTAAAAAAATAGATATTTATCACTTTTTGTTTCAGAAGTTTTAACCATGATTTTACTATACCATCTCTGATAATTACTATAAGTCATTCATGTATTAAAAAATTAATAATATTTAATTAAAAAAAACAGTTGCTTCGTCATTTACTATATTATCCCTAATTGCTCCGTGATTTACTATATCACCCTAATTAATTATTATAAGTCATTTATAGATTAGAATTAATATTATTTAATTAAAACAATAGATATTTATGACGTTTGTTTCAGCTGCTTTAACCGTGATTTTACGATATCATTCCTAATTAATTATTATAAGTTATTTATAATTTAAAAAATTAATAATATTTAATAAAAAAATAGATAACATGTCTGTTTATGGTTTCGACCATTGCTTTATTTATATTACCCCTAATTAATTATTATAAGTCATTTATATATTAAATTAATAATATTTTTTATTATATTACCCCTAATTAATTATCATAGGTCATTTATATATTGAAATAATAATATTTAATTAAATAAATAGATATTTATGACGTTTGTTTCAGTTGCTTTAACCGTGATTTTACTATATCATCCCTAATTAATTATTATAAGTCATTTATGTATTAAAAAATTAATAATATTTAATTAAAAAATATGGATGACATGTCTGCCTATATTACTCCCAATTGCTCCGTAATTTATTATATTATCCCTAATTAATTATTATAAGTCATTTATATATTAGAATTAATAAATTTTTTTACTATATTAGCCTTAATTAATTATTATAAGTCATTTATATAATAGAATTAATAATATTTAATTAAAAAATAGATATTTATGACGTTTGTTTCAGCTGCTTTAACCGTGATTTTATTATATCATCTCTAATTAATCATTATAAGTCATTTATGTATTAAAAATTAATAATATTTAATTAAAAAAATGGATGACATGTCTGCTACAGCTGCTTCAACCATAATTTTGCTAAATATCGCTTATAATTAATTATTATGAGTCATATAAGTGTTAAAAATTTAATCATATTTTTTCAAAAATAAAATAGACATAAAATGATAAATTAACTCTTGATGTATTAAATTAAGTTGACCTCCTTCAACCGTGATTTAACTGTATCACCCCTAATTAATTATTATAAGTCATTTATGTATTAAAAAAATCATAATATTTAATTAAAACATTGGTTTCGACATGGCTGCTTCAAGAGCTGCACCGTGATTTTACTATATCACCCCTAATTAATTATTATAGGTTATTTATGCATTAGAAAATTAATAGTATTTAATTAAAATAAGAAAAATACGCGTTTATGACATGTTTGTTGCAGGTACTTCAACCGTAATCATCTTTGAGAAGATGATCCAAGACTTTATTGTTAATTGAAGTATCTTTTGTTCCAGTTTTTATATGAAATAATCCTATGAATATTAGTTTTACATCTTTTCTATATTTTGTAACAGGTCTCATTCATTGATTAATATTTTGAGGAATGGACCAAAATAATTGTGTATATATTAATTTCTTCGTCCCATTATATGTGTCGTCATTTTTTTTTTAATCCGTTTAAAAATGAATGTCATGTTTCCTTATTTTGTAACTATCTTATGACAATATTCTCATTTTATCCTTACTGGTCTCACTTAATAAGAAAAAACAACTAAAAAAGTAAACTTTAAGAGGAACAATTTTGTAAACTTTACAAAATCATCATTCATTTCTTAAATTCCGTGCCCGGTCAAAAGGCGAGTAACATTTAGCACTGATTGGCGCCCAAAACTCAAGAATTCCTAAGTTTAAGGTCGACCCAAGTTGCATGTTGTAATAACTTAAGATATGCATAAGTTTCATTTGATGAACTTCAGCCACATCACATATTACTGAATCTCAGCAAAAACGGCTAAACTTTAGGCAAAATAACTGAACTGATCAATTAAGTGTCTGAACTTAAGTTGCATATTCAAACAGCCTATTCAGGTAAGATCATCAGATACTTCAACAAATTTTCATCAAATAATGAACAGTATTCTACTCGAGTTTTTATCAAAGGAGAAGGACCATCTATAACTACAAGAAATAAGAGATAATTTTAGCAGTAATTAAATAAAAAGAAAAGTCAGTGAAATCGATGATATCCTCTTCTTTAATTTTTACGAAAATTGTAGCTGTTTGGCCATAGAAATTTTTTCTTTTTTTTCGGAAAATTGTTTCACTTTAGTGAAAAAAGTAAAAACACGCTCTGTTTGGCCATCAATTTTCTAACTCCAACTCCGAAAAATTATTTGGAAAAGTGAAAACAAGTTTTACTTGTTTTCACTTTTTTCATTCATACTTCTCTCATAAAATTTCAAAAATAATTTTAATTTATATTTATGGTCAAGCACAACTCCAACTCCAACTTCATCTTAACTCTAATCCCAGCTCTGAAAAAAATAAATTTTATGGCCAAACGGGGAAGTCAGCTGAAAAAAGGCAAATAGAAAAATGATATAAGGTGATCATTGGATTACATCAATCAGATTTGGATACATAAAATAATAAGGCATAATAATTGTATTCTGATTCCACGGAGTGGGGTTTGGAGAGGATAAGTGTACGCAATCTCATAAGTGAGGTAAAAAAGTTTATTTTCGATGATAGACCTTGATTTAAGAAAAAAAATAATTCATAAAAAATATAATAGATATTAATACAATAAATAATAACAGATATAATATTATCACAAAATAATACTCTAATCGATCATAATAATTGATTCTAATTATAACATATGTACTGGGGAAATTAATAATCAAGAATATGATAGCGTACGTAACCCTTGCAGAGGAGGAGGAAACTTTTGTTTGTTAGTATAATTGATGTTCTTTTTAAACAAAGATATGATAATTAAAAGCCAATGAATGGAATTGAACAATAAAATATTGAATGGGTTTGAACAATAATTACTACTTCAATAAAATAATGAATGGAATGGAAGCATCATCAGTTGGCTGAGGGTCGTTTTCGCACTAAAGAAAGTAGTGCCTTCTCCTGTTTTTAAAAAAGAATATTTAACAAATAATATACTATTATATTGTACTGTTTTTTAAAAAATAATTATTAATATTATTATATTGTCAGCTAATTATTCAAGGATGCTATTATAAGTTTTTTATGATTGCTGTTCATATCACCCAATAAAACCTTTTCTTTTTTACGTCCCCTTCCACCCAAGAAGACCTCAAAACAGATTTTTTTTTTTTTTTTTGTTCATTAAGAATTAGGAGGCAGGGAAAGGGAATCGGAGAGGAGATTATAAGGTAGAAAATTAAATCCTCACAGGTAAGGTAAATATTTAGATAGTCAACTAACAAATCTACCGAGACTTTTTGAAAATTTTATTTTAAAATCTAGTTGCTATATTATAATTTAAATTCTTTCTGATAGCGGCAGGAATTCCCATTCAACAGAGGGCTTCATACATTTTTCAAAAGCATGTATGTATGTATACTCTAAGTAAATACCATTTGAAACTAGCAGAAAATAATACTTCCTCACTTTCTCTATACAAATTTACGTGGCACAATTGAAATTTCAAGATTCAAACTTTTAAATTTTGACCCTGAATTCGGCATAAAAGCTTTATGTCTTTTAGAATAAAATTTAATTTAAATATTTGAAATGTAGACAAAAATATTACTATAAATTACAATAATTTAACATTTAAATATAGTTAAAAGTTATGTAAAGAAATTTCAATCAAAGAAAACTTAATAGACTCTCGAGATCCCAAACATGTCACGAAAATTAAGACAAAAAGAGTAGAAAAGCTTGAAACCACGGTAACATACATATCCAAACTCCTTAATAGTTGAATTATGACAATAGGTCGATATCTAACCGTTTCACAAAACCATTTAGGAGTATGTATACTATTTATCATTAAGTTATTGCATACACTATTGATGTAAAAAGTATTTAATTCAACTATCAACATATGCAAGAGTTAATATCCCATAGATGGAATAAAATCTTGGGAGAAAGAAGGGGGTAAAAGAAATAGACACCTGAAACTGCAAAAAGTCTGACGTATATTTGTATATGCTGCAGTTTAAAGACACACACACGTGAGGATATATATACAGTATATTTCCATTTTCATACAAGGTAAAATTGGGGACCATGTAAGATCAATTTTGAACTACTCACTAGTAAACTTAAATATGATTAATGCTGTCGAAATGCAAGATAAATATATATTCTTACCGTCATGGTATCATGGATGATAACTCAACTGTCACTAGATAAAACTAAAAATGTGATTAAGCGATGTAATGAATATGGTCATTAAAACTTGAATTCGCATCAGATAAGGAGGAGGAGGTTTACGCAATTCACAATTATATTACTAACTAAAATTAAAAATTGAAAATGAATCCTTGCAAATAATAAGTACTATATACTATACTGTTGTATTAGGAGGAGCAGTAGGTGGCGGACCAATAGCAGCTCCGCCACCACTGTCATCACCACCGCCACCGGCATTACCTGCACCATTTCCACTACCACTACCTCCTCCTTCTACCGCGATAACACTGCCGCTGCCAGCACTGCCACTGGACAAATTTGAAGTACTTGACCTTTTACGTTTCTTCTTTTCATAGGGAATTCCTCTTGCTTTTGCTTGACTTTCTCTAACTTCCCTTAAATATATTCTAACAGCTTTAGCACCAAATGGATTTGATTCGGGCTTTCCCCCATTTTCTTCATAAGCAGCTCTTAGCCTTCCAATTAGTGCATCAAGGCTACCCCAAGCCTGTTTCAATGGACAAGCGCAAGGTGCAGGTGGATTCGGGTGCCCAAAATAAGGGCACCCAGTCACGTGCACCTTTGTTTTCCCAAACTGATCGAGGTACTTAAGGAACTCGATCACGTGAGCTCCACTGCACCGGGCTAGGGTTAATGGAGGTTTGTGGTTCCTTAAGTACTGTAAGAAAGTGTTCCAATCACGACGTTTTTGTGACTCGTACCGGCTTGGTGGTGCTGCTGCAGATGATGTTGTTGACCGTCCACCCTCTGTGGTGGCGCTTGCTGACGATGGACCTTCTCCTCCGCCTCCTTCGCTACCGCCAATATTTGGGTCAGATTCTTCAACTCTAGATGTTGATGAATCCATAAAATGCGAGAGTACAAAGATTGATGATGATTGTAGTGCTACGAAAAGGACTTAAATTTGCATCCAACTTGTAATTGCAGCGATCCAGTTTGGACTAATGCTTTTAAATACCCAATTGTATCCTTATCTGACAGTTAGCTAAGAGAGAAGCTATGATGAAGATGGCCTTGCAATGATATTATTGCCTCTATTTTACTAGTTCTAGCTAGCTAGATATCATGAGATGTTTTTTCTGCTTGTCTAACTCGAATAATCCAGATAGTCACAGTCACTCAAAATTGAGTCTAAATAAAATCAAGTCAAAGCGAAAAAAGAAAGTCTTACTGAAGCAATAACCAAAGAAACAAGAGCAGCAAAGCAAGAAGCGGTCTAGTTCTACAAATCTTTGAGAAAAAGATACAGTGAAGTAATCCAAGTAACTTGATTACTACTTTGGATTTTTGGGTTTCCAACGAAGAGAGAACAGGTTGAAGGGCTTCAAAGTTAGATAGATGATGGTTGATGAGACGTTAAGGGGAAAGAAATAGATGATGTGATTCACTGAAGAATGTGTGAGAGTTTGAAGTGATGATGAAATCGTATTTAGATAAAGTTTGAGTGTGAGAGAGAAAAATTATACATACATACATACAGCAGTAGAAGAAGAAAGAGTGAATGAACAATAGGGGACTAATTGAGGGGGTGTGGGTGCAGGTGTGGGTGTGGGTGTGGGTGTGGGTGTGGGACAGGGAGTTTACTATTCACAACACTGGCGGCCCCGCCACTCTCTCTATGCATTTGCACTGTTTCATCATCTTGTCTCTTATTAGTATTATCCAATGTGTTCACCCCACCCTCCTTCCCCGCACACAACCGTCAACATCGGATCCAGAATTTTTACACAAGATGTTCAGAAATAATATATAAATTAATCGAAGAAGGTTCAATATCATTTTATTATATATATATATATATATAAAACTTTTTGAAATATATAAGGCAGTTCGATGCACTAAAATTACTTCTATATGCGATATTCAGAAAAGAGCTTCATCATAAAAATATATCGTATGCAGTCTTACATTGTATTTCTACCAAAGACATTTTCAAGAGCCTTACCTTGTCATATATAAATAATATAATTTCTCATTTCTATCTAAATCAAAATTGGCTCCGCCTCTGAAAACAACCAACCGTACCCTCACTTCAAGGGTACGTACCCTTCTTCCAAACCACACGATTTTACCTTCTTTAATTTACTACTCTCTTCGCCATAATATATGTATTTACAAAAAGTTATAGATATTAGTAACACTTATAAATCACTTTACAAAAGACAAGTTTTTTTCAAAGTTAATGTTATTTTTGAAACGAATTAAAAGGAAAGATGTCTAATAAATAGGAACTTAGGAAGAGTATACAACACGGAGAAAAAGTAATTTTCACAAGAAACTCTCCATGATTAATTTATACATGTGATTTTTGTGTAGAACTCTGCATTTGTACAATTCCACATAAACATACCAATACAATGTTTGTTTATGTAATTATTTATGTAATAAGCCTCATCATAATTAGTCATGCATAAATATAAGGTGTATATTTTGATTGGCACCCTCGTTGATAGAGGTTAGCCCCTCTTCTAATATTTCTCAAGCATCTTGAGGGAATATAATATACAAATTTAAATTTGAATCTATCTTCCAACTTACATTAATAGACAAACAACACGTGATATCTGATATCTGTTGTTGATGGAAGGTGGTGTTAGAATTATTTATTTTATGTGAACTTAATATTAATTTTTTATTACTTTAAAGTAAGTTGGGATGATGTTATTAGTTGGTAGACAAGACATAGACCGTGTATTCATACGGATTCCATATGAGCCTGTATCCATTTCATGTGGGCTGATAATATTGTAAGCTTATAGTAGGCCTGTGAGCCCATAATGAGGGGTACACTAGGTTAAGGCTTTTAAGCCTATAAATATAAGGCTAGGTCCTCTCTCCTGATTTTAATATAAGACGCATTCCCATAAGCTGCCAGCCGTTATAAGCAAAGGAGAGAGACTCAGCCTAGTTCGTCTTCAATTATGTGTAAGCAATGGCGGACAAAGGTATGCACCTTTCCTCCCTCAAATTCCATTACTTATAGGTGTTCTTGGTTTATGTGAATCTGTGGTGTGTTTCGCTATTAATTTAACACTTGGTATCAGAGAGCTTTTCACATAGATCTTGAACCCTATGACTAAATATTATGATGTATTTTTCGAGAACCTCAACATGATTTGAGTTTTGAAATTTGTTCAATATTATCACTAATTTAATTTTCTTTTTCGCTGCGTTTCTCGGTGATAAAGTGTTAATTTTATTTATAATATTTTTAATTATGTGGTTACGTGCTGTGTCACATGAGCAAATTAAGCAATGGCATGTTGAATCCCTAAGATTGAATTTATTTTATAAATTAGGATAAATAGTGTACATCAAAGTGACCTATTTGCTTTGTTTTATGAGACTTGTTAAATCCATTTTAAGGAATATCACTAAGTTAGAATATACAGATCTGCCCAAAGGAGAGTTATTGTGTGTTTTAAATAGTATTGTAATGAGCCCCACTATGTGAAAATATTTTGATTTTAGCAAATTTATCTGCCCAAAAGGGATAGGTTTCTAATATTGAAAATATTTTCATGCCCTGCCCAAAGTGGGACTACTTGTCGATGTTGCTGGACTCATCATTGTGATAAGATTATTATTCTTATGTCTTGCTATTTTGACAAATTCATTCATGTTGTGTTGTGAACAGTTACCATTTATTTGAATAATAACAATGCTGAAGTTGTGGTTTTGTCTGGCTCTAACTTTAAACGATGGAAAGAAGATCTTGAATTTGCTTTGGGTATGGCTGACATAGATCAAGCCTTGCGTGAGGATGAGCCTCCACCTCTCACTAATTCTAGTATAGCTGTTGAAAAAGAACTTCATGCTAAGTTGGAGAGATCTAATAGGCTATACATCCTTAACTTTAGGAGGTCAATTGCTAAGCACCCCAAAAGTGGCTTGCCTGAAACTATCAATGCCAAAAAGTTTCTTGTCCAAGCAGAAGAAAAGTATCTTGTATCCAATAAGGCTAAGACTGAAGATCTAATAAATAAACTTGCAGGGGTGAGGTATGACTTTACTAGGAATGTTAGAGATTATATACTTAAGATAGTCCATATTCAGTCCAAACTGAAAACTCTTGAAATAACTCTTCCTGATACTTACATTGTTCACTCTGCTCTTAATTCTTTGTCTGCTGAGTTTAGCCAAATGAAAACTGCCTATAATACTCAGGATGAATCTTGGTCAATCAATGATCTCATCTATAAATGTGTTGTTGAAGAGGAGAAAAATTGAAAAGAAAAAGGGTGAGGTTGTCATGTTAGCTTCTCATTATTCCAAAACAAGCTCTAGCAAGGGGCCTAGGAAGTTTGATAGATCTAATAATCATACTTTTAGGAAAGGTCAGGACAACAAAAGGAATGGTAAAGATCAGACTGATTATCCTGAAATCAATAACATGGGTTTTAAGAAAAATAATAATTACTTCTTTTGTAAAGAACCTGGTCACAAGCAGAGAGATTGCACCAAATTTCATTCTTGGATAAAAAAGATGGAGTCAAAAGAAGGGATTCAAAAACAAAAGGAAGCCAAAGAAGACAGAGTCAAGAATTAGAGTCGCCACAGATGTCCAAGTTGAAGTAGAGTTCATTGAAAATGTAGTTTTAGACTTAGAAACTGACTATAAGCTTGTTCTTGAAAACACTCTTTATGTACCGTGTTTTAGACGGAATTTGATTTCTATTCCAGTTTTAGACAAATTTGGTTATGGTTTTAATTTTCTTAATGGAAAAACTAATTTGCTTTTGAACTTCCGAGTTGTTGGTCATGAAATCCTATCTGATGGTTTATTTAAAATTTTCTTGACTTCTGCTTTTGAATACAACTCTTTTAATTTTGAAATTGTTGGGTCTAAACGATCAATTTTAAATAAAAAATTAGGTACGTTGTGGCATATACGTTTAGGTCATATCTCTAAAAACAGAGTTGATAGATTGGTTAAGTCTGATATTTTACCTTCTCTTAATTTGGGGGACATAGGAACATGTATTGATTGCATTAGAGAAAAATTGACTAAAACAAGAAAAAAAAAATACAACTCGTAGTTCTAATTTATTGGAAATCATTCACACAGATATAAGTGGTCTGTATTCTACTACAATATGTGATTCAAGTTATTTTATCACCTTTATTGATGACTTTTCTCGGTATGATTATGTTTTTCTTATTAAAGAAAAATCAGATTCTCTTGAAATGTTCAAAGTGTTTAAAACTGATGTAGAGAAACAACTGGTAAAGGTTATTAAAAAGTGAGGTCTGATCGAAGGAGTGAGTACTATGGTAGATACGCAGTGAATAGGCAATAAATGAGACCCTTTGATCTTGAGCTACATCAAATGGATGTAAAGACAGCCTTTTGAATGGTGATCTTAATGAAGAGGTTTACATGCAACCACCTCAATTTTTTTTTTTTGGTAAAGATAGTGAGCATCTCGTATGTAAATTGAAGAAATATATGACTTGAAGCAAGCTGCTCGACAGTGGTACTAGAAGTTCGAGAAAATTATCACTTTTATGGAATTTGTGGAGAGCAAGATTGATCCTTGCATCTATCTTAAGATCAGTGGGAGTAAGTTCATCTCACTCTTTATGTTGTTGATTATTATTGTGCACACTTTAATATTGTTTTATTATATTAAGGCTTTTGCCTTACGTGTTCGCTATGTCTCATATTGATAAGATCATATTGTTGTTTTATTGGATCTTTCTTTTGGAGACATATATGGTATATCATTCTACCATGTGGATTTGCTGGTTGTTGCACCATGTAATATGTTGTACATGTTGAACCTTGAAAATCAAGATTTTCTAGTGGAGCACATATTGTTTTAGTGCACACATATGTTGTAATAGAAAATCGCGGCAACGATTTTTCTATGATCCGCATGTTGATTTTAAGCATACATATTGATATGAAAAATCGTTTGAAGGATTAACAATGAAATAGCCTCGATTTGGAGTCCGTGTTGGCTATTTCTTGCTACACTACCACATCATTTGATTTATATCTATAAAACTTCAATGTTTGTAATTGTGGACTGGTCTTGTATCGTTGATTGATGCAAGTACTGCTGCAGTTCAACAGTGATGTTTTGCTTGACTGAACTATGTTGGAGATGACGTTCCATCACTAAATGTTTATGGCCACTGTCTATTCAGCCCGAGAGTCATTTTCATAAAAATAAGTTTTTCAAAACTTTTCTTTAAAAGTTAAGGTGTCAACTGGGAGAATGTTAGAATTATTTATTTTATGTGGACTTAACATTAACTTTTTATTACGTTAAAGTAAATCGGGCTAATGTTATTAGTTGGTGGACAAAATATAAGCCGTGTATTCATGCGAATTCCATATGAGTCTGTATCCATTTCATGTTATTGGTGTGACCTGACAATAGTGTAAGCCTAGTAGACCTGTGAGCCCATAATGGAGGTGCACTAGGTTAATGCTTTTAAGCCTATAAATATAAGACTAGATCCTCTTTTCTGGCTTTAACATAAGACGCATTCCCATAAATTGCCAGCTGTTATAAGCAAAGGAGAGGAAGACTTAGCCTAGTTCATCTTCAGTTACGTGTAAGCAATGGCGGACAAAGGTACGCACCTTTCCTCCTTCATATTCTGTTATTTATAGACGTTCTTGGTTTATGTGAATCTGTGGTGTGTTTCACTATTAATTTAACAGGTGACAGATATTTCGTAAAATTAATCGAGGTGTAAGCAAATTGGTTCGAACTTTTGGAGGAACAAATTAGATGTAACAGATCGACACTTATATTTTTCTATACATTATAATCATACCATATTCAAAATTGACTCAATTAATTTGAATTCTCATCATCACGTAAGACTTTATTAAAGGGAATGTAATTCCAACAAGGATTTTTTTTTTTATATATATATATAATTTTGAAGGTTGGTGTTAATGAAAAGTTGATTCTATGAAATCACACTGAAAGACTTATCAAAATAATTCTTTTGTGAGGGTCAGATCTATGAATAGATCTTATGAAAAGCTGTTACACTACATGTACGTAGTGGACCGGTATAATCTAAAGTCAGAATTCCCAAATAATACTACTCATTTCATAATGAAAGGCTTTCATGGTTTTTTTTTTTTTTAAAATAATTTTTTATGACATAGAGGGTAGGGAGTAGAGAAATGGGAAAGAGAATTAAAAGGTGGGAATTTAAATTCGAACCAATAAAGTAAAAATTTAAGTAATTAATTGACTGAATGAGAATTTTTTACTTTTTTGATTTTTTTTTTAACTTTGTATCAAATACAATTTCAAATTGATATTTGGCTTGAAAATTCTAAATACAACTTGAGTTATATTTAGAAAAGTGAAAAACAAGAAAAAAAATATTTTTCACTTTTTTCCATCTTCCTTTGCTTACAAAAATTTAAAAACAACTTCAATTTATATTAATGGATAATAAACTTTACCTCCAATTTCAACTACAAAAATTTAAATTTTCATGACCAAACGCCCACTAAATTTGAAATTCATGGTTTGTAATATTGAATGGTGCAAATATTTATTAATTATTTTATTCCCAAGCTAAGGTCCAATTTAGAACATATCACTAGAAAGTGTAATGGTATCAGTATACACACACAACACCATTTACTTATATAGAATTTATAGATACATATAAACTTAGTTATCATTAAATTATATTAATTGCTAGATATATTTTAATTTGCTACGCTTAAGGAATCCTACTGCCTCTACCAATATATTTTCTCCATCATAATTTGTGTAATACCATGGTTAACTTGATATGAAATTTAAAAAAAGAAAAGAGAGAAAGATCTATTTTAACAATTTATGATCTAAGATAATCGTTAATATTTGTATAAATAAAACATTTGATTAAGAATAAAAAAGAAACAATGTGTTGCATAATATTTTTTTTTCTCTATTTTTATTTTTCACATAAATAAATAACCATTGAATGTGGGTGTGTAGCTAGAATTGGTGAATGGCATGTTGAATTGGTCAAGGGAGTGGGACCTTTGTACGAACTTTACTTTTGCAGTGGGATTCCAAATGTCAGAAATTTCCACTAAAATTAAATAAAAGAGATATATGCATGTATTATGTAATCTTATTCTTATCTTTCGAGAGAAAAGATATCGTTTTCACCCCAAATTATAGTCGAAAAATTGAATTCACACCTAAACTATATAAATAATCTATTACACACCTTAACTGTAAAAAAATGATACTTTTTACACTCTGTCAGGCATTATAGTAAAAAGTATCACTTTTTTATAGTTAAAGGTGTGTAATATGTCACTTATATAGTTTAGGTGTGAATTTAACTTTTCGACTATAGTTTGGGCTGAAAACGATGCCTTTTCCCTTAATGTTTTTAGCCATTTACTTTTGTTATTTAATAGGCTGGACGCGCCTAAAATAAGTGTAACATACGCGCCTTAGAATGAGGGTCGCGGGGAGGTAATAATATCACTTTTATATAGTTAAGGTGTGTAATAGGTCATTTATATAGTTTAGATATAACTTTGATTTTTCTTATGTAATATGAGGTGAAAATGATACTTTTTCCCTATCTTTTGAAGCAAAGATATTTGATTTTTGATAGACCATCAATTCAAATAAAAATATCAAAAGAAGATATAAGACATGACAAAAAAAAAAGAAAATAGCAATAACAAATAATACAATGATCAAAGCAAAGAAAAGAAAATGTAATAATAGAATTGAAAAATAAAACAGTAGTAAGAGAATAGTATTAACAATAGTGATAAGAAAATTACTCGCTTGATTATCTATTAAACTTCTACCTTAATTCTAGATTTTCATATACTCGTATATAAGGTCATATCCTTGATTCAAATCACTTCTCCACAATATTTTTCTGGACCTTCTCTAACTCTCTTCGGACCACTCGCCATATTGAAACTGTCACACCAGTTCATTAAGATATATCTACACATTTCTTTTTTCTCAATCATTTAGGAAGAAGGATCTGCACATGGTGTTTATCAACCTGGAAAAGACTTACGACAAAGTCCCCAGGGAGGTGCTGTGGAGATGCTTGGAGGTGAGGGGAGTACCGCAGGCATATATCAGAGTAATTAAGGATATGTATGAGGGAGCGAAAACCCAGGTGAGGACGGCGGGAGGAGACTCAGAGCATTTCACTGTCCGGACAGGATTGCATCAGGGATCTACTCTTAGTCCCTTTTTGTTTGCATTAGTAATGGATGTGTTGACGCGGCGTATTCAAGGGGAGGTGCCGTGGTGTATGCTCTTTGCAGACGATGTAGTTCTGATAGATGAGACTCGAGGGGGTGTAAATGACAAATTAGAGATGTGGAGGCAAACTCTTGAGTCTAAAGGGTTCAGGGTGAGCAGAAGCAAGACAGAGTATGTGGAATGTAAGTTTAATGACGTGAGGCGAGAGAATGAGGTAGTGGTGAAGCTGGAAGCACAGGAGGTATGTAAGAGGGACAAGTTCAAGTATCTCGGGGCCGTGATCCAGAGTAACGGTGAGATTGACGAGGATGTCTCGCACCGTATTGGGGCGGGATGGATGAAGTGGAAACTCGCGTCGGGGGTGCTGTGTGATAAGAAGGTGCCGCCCAAGCTTAAAGGCAAATTCTATAGGGTGGTAGTCCGTCCGGCCTTGCTGTATGGAGCGGAGTGTTGGCCAGTTAAGAACTCCCACATCCAAAAAATGAAGGTGGCAGAAATGCGAATGTTGCGCTGGATGTGTGGACTGACTCGAGGGGATAGAGTTCGGAATGAGACTATCCGGGAGAAGGTTGGTGTGACTTCAGTGGAGTGTAAGATGCGGGAAGCACGATTGAGATGGTTCGGACACGTGAAGAGGAGGGGCATGGATGCCCCGGTCCGTAGGTGTGAGAGGTTAGCGTTGGATGGTTTTAGGCGGGGTAGGGGTAGGCCGAAGAAGTACTGGGGTGAGGTGATTAGGCGGGACATGGAACAGTTACAGCTCACCGAGGACATGACCCTAGATAGGAAGGTCTGGAAGACGCGAATTACGGCAGAAGAGTAGGGCCAGATTGGGTCGCTAGTGTAGGGAATTACTTGGTGGGGGTTTTTATATTTTTATTCCTGTTATGCTTCTGTATTCAGTGTTCCATGCTTATTACGAACCTGTGTGCTTTCCTCTGCTTTCCTCTGTTTTATATTCCTTATGGGTGCCGTATTTATGTTATGTCATCTGCTTCTGTGCTTTACTATGTGTTTGTGTGATATCTTGTGCCTGAGCCGGGGGTCTTTCGGAAACAGCCTTTCTACTTCATCAGAGGTAGACGTATGGACTGCGTACATCTTACCCCCCAGACCCCACTAAGTGGGAATACACTGGGTTTGTTGTTGTTGTTGTATTTCAATCTCGCTTCTCTCGTCTTATTCGCCATATAGACTACTTTCTCTTTATTTCTAATTTTATCTCTGCTAATATACTATCTCCTTTATATGGAAAAAAAATAATACTCTATCCATTTCAGAATAAGTAAATTGTTGGGTTATTTATTGATGTTTTAAAATGAGTGAATCATTGAATTTTTTTTCAAATTTACCCTTATGATTTTACAACCAATTAACTTTTGAAAAGGTATTACAATGTCAATTTTTTTTTTTTTTTTGATAAAAATGAAAAATTATATTAAATTTATGTCTTTAATATTTTTTTCTTAATCTTTGTGCTGAAATTCAATAATTCACGAAAGGAGTAATAGAGGGAGTATACACTATAGAACAAATTAGGATGGAAGGGGGGTTGACGGTGGGAGTTAATGCCAAAATGTGGAAAATGAGGCATCTCGTGTGACTCCATTTAATTGCATCTCTCTTTCTTTGTTTTCCCCTTTGATCCATTCCCTCTGTACTCACCAAAATTTGTCCTTATTTTTCAAAATTTAAAATGACATGGCAAAATAGTGCAACATTTCTTTTTTTTTTTTTCATCCAATATGTATCCGCATTAGAGTTCGACTAATTTGAATTCTCATCGAGTAAGGTTTTATTCGGAGGTAGCGCTCCCTACCTAGAATTTTTTCATATCCAAAATTCGAACCCAAAACTTTCGATTAATGGAGAACAACTTCATTCACTGCACCACATGTTTTTCAAACGTCAAAAACTAGAAACTTACAATTGATAAGACACCATCGAATTTCTTTTGGGAAGAAATATGTGTATTAGATAAGAGGTTGTTTCAAGAAGGATTAAAAAGGACACGACTTCTAATGATTCGGCCTAAGTCAGTTGTTATATTTCGCTTTTTGCATTTTGAGAGTTGGTTAAACTTATTTTTTTTAAGTTAAATTGAACTAATTTGGCAAACTTCAAAAATTATACACAAAATATTACAAATTGTAATTTTTCTCATGTCAAATATGAGGCAAAAATATATTTAAAATATTAATCAAATAACATATTTGACTCTCATAAAACAAATTATGACAACTAATTTGAGACAAAGAGAGTATATGTTAAACTTAGAGAGATCCAATTGTTAAAGTCAATTAAGCAACTTAGAGTTGCTTTACATTAATATATCGATTATTGTTTTTATCAAGTTATCAATTATTGTTAATTATAATAATTTAAATGTAGTTATTGTATAAGTGAATTAATTAGTGATTGAGAAAAGTATCAATATATTTTGCTTATGTTGCTTATCTTTTTGACTTTATTTTTGAAGAAGGTCATACAACCAACATGTTTAGTTCATTATGGGTAATGTAACTTGGTCTAAAGCCCTGTACACTAATTTTTTTTTTTAAATTAAGCAAATTCATTAGGCAAAGCCTATGACTAGTCTTTTTTTTTTTTTTTTTTTATATGTATAATAAAAGCAAAACTTAAAAAAAAAAAGTATTAGTAAAAAGGATCATGCCTTACCTTACTAATCCTATTGATGCTTAAAAACTTTACGAAGTCTACCTCATGAGATTCAAGTTGAAAGAGATAAATTGAACAAGTATTCTCATCCGCTGATGGAATATACTATTAAACCTAATATATATATTTTTTAATACTATCAAGATAATCTCCTTGGATTTATATGTGGTCAAAATAATAGTGACTTCATCGTACAGCATCTTGGAAAATTTCCCTCCTATAAGTGTCTGTATATTTAATTTTGCCAAAAAAAAAAAAAAGGTATCCGATGCTTCACCCCATTAATAAAAATTCTCATTTAACTTTACAATGTGTACAAAAAGTCAATTTAATTCCAAACCCCACAATTTCCTTAAAATTATAATTTAAGAAAAGATTTAATTGACTCCATGATCATTTATGCCTTCACACTAAAGGGATTCCTTTTAATTATTCAACTCCTCAAGCAATCAAAGATAGCTTTTGAAAATGAAAGTTCCCTTAGGGTATATCCTAATGAGTAGCCAGACATTTGTACTAAAATATAAGGACTAAAATGTATGATGATAGAGTACAATTATTTAAAGTCATTATTGTTGTAATAATTCTTATTTTTTGTTAAAAAAAAATATAGGTACTATTTTCAAGGAAAAGAATAATAATTTCAAGAATGACACTAGAGAGAATTGATGATGAAGATAATAATTGAAGATTACATTATGTGATTTATTGGAATTAAACTATATGTTAGTGACAAAAAAAGATATAATTTTCCGGTATATTACATCACTAGGGACCTAGTGTTCATGATATTTAAATTTATACTTCCTTAATTATTAAAATATTGATAGAGAAAATTCGTTTTAATCCAATCAAGATTGTGTAGTAGCCGTTTCAAAGTTATTATTATTGTTTTTGAAATTTATTGCTCTTCATTTATATTCAAGAGAATTAATTAACATCCAGCAAAATAGGTTAGCAGACCTACTAGAAAAAATAGAAGCAAAGGCAGCATATTAGGAGCTACTTTCGTTAGAAATAGTTTGACTTGTAATAGAAATTAGGCCTCTTTCATTTTTTATACTGATCGTGAAACAATATGAGCAATAGGATATGGGGATTGAGGTCACAAATTCGAAGTAAAATTGGAATGCAAAGTACATTTGGTCCATATAGATCCTATATATATTGTCATGATGCGTAGTAGCTACAAATAGATTACTACTACCATCTTTGATTACGACATATAAGAGGATTAGCATCCCTAAAATCAGGGCGGAGCCATCTTATAGGGCAGGGGCGGAGCTACCCTTGGGATAGGAGGTTCATTTGAACCTTTTTGGACGAAAAATTATACTATATATACATGGTTAAAATTATTTTTGGTGTATATATAGTGGATATTGAACCCCCTTCGGTTAGTTCATATGTTCACTTGTTAACCCCTTAATAAAAATCCTAACTTCGCCACTGGATTAGGGCTTCACTCGAATCCCTTCGGCTGAAAGAGGTTGAACCCCTTCGATTAGTTCATGTGCCTACCTTCGATTTTGACCCCCTTTAGTGAAAAATTTGACTCTGTCACCGCCTAGAATAGGGTAAATAATGTTGAATTATGATAAGATAGTGAATGAAGTGAAACTTTTAGTATTAATGTCTTGGATTAAAACCTTTTAACTACTGAATTATCCAAAGGAAATCCACACTATAATTTGAAATTTGAATTACTGTTATTTACTTGAATAATGAAGAACTTTTGATATGAGAGAAGAATATACGTATGAAATTTGGTCTATTTATTACACCCCATCAACAATTCATGTCAGTGTTCCCATTTGGTTGTTTGGTCTATTTCCAACTGATAGTGACCTAAACCTCGTGAAAGATAGAAATGTATTTAAGTTATATATAATATATTATATACTTAAGACATTTTTTTACACTACTAGTGTAGTTTAATATGAAATAACAAATCACTTACCATTTTAAAAAATTATTAAATAAATCCATATCATATAAAAAGATTTACGTATAAGTATCTTATAGTGAATGATTTGATAACCTTTACTCCACCCTTTTCAGACTCCACTTGTGAAATTACACTGTATTTATTGTTGTCACAAAACTTAAAACTCATGGGAGGACCCCCACAAGTACAACTAAACAAGCTAAAGGAAAAAGAAATTACAACAATGCTTGTTTATTTGTCTTCCACAAAGGGACAATTGTATTCATACTTGAATTGGTACTCTTTAAAGACTTTTATTTCCTTCACAAGAAGGACCACTTCCCTCAATTCTTTGATTAACGTCGGTAGAAAATATTCAACCTTCACAATATAGGGGCAGTCTTATAGGGACAAAACTGCGTACACATCACCTTCTTTAGATTTTCACTTACGAAATTATATTAGATATGTTGTAGCCGTACGTCGCTAGAATATGACCTTTGATAGTTAGGTTAGGCTTCATTTTCAGTTGCTTTACTGTGAAGCTAAAGAATTATGGATAGTAAGATTAGTGCTATAGGACAACCTTTTGCAAATTTAATCTTAAGTAATTGTTATCTGCCTTCACTACTACCTCTCACTAGCACAAATATTGGTCAATTTTGTTCACCAAGATATGTTCACTTGGACGAATAAAAAAGAAATCACCTATTAATATTTTGTGCCTCCTTTGAGATTCAAACCGGAGACCTCATAACTCTCACTATGTAACAATTTGAATAGAAGACAACAAATCACAAATGTCATGCATCAAGGGTATTTGATTTTATATTCTTCAAGATAAGAAAGAAACGTGAGATGTTGTGTGTTCACATTCCGCTGCAAAATAAGGCGTCCGAAAGAACACGTTCCAGTTAATTATAGTAGTTATTTAAAGAAACAAGTGTAATACTTGTACTCATCAGCTTCCCGTAGCCGCGCGCTTTGGGGCCTTGATTAGAATCTCTCTTGTTTTGGACGTTGGCGTTTAGATTCGACAATTGCACTAAAATCTCAAAATAAGAACTTACACTAGTATTACCTGTAGTTTGGTCATTAAGATAAGGGCACAATACATAAATAAGTGTGTCCTTTAACTTGACCTCAGCTCACATGTATAACTTCTAATTTTGGAAGTGCACAAATACACACTTAAATTTGTATAAAGCTGAACAAGTAAACATAAGTGTCCTATAGGATGTCATGTAGGATACAAATTGGTCACACAGAACGCCACATAGGATACATGTATTTACTTGTTCAACATCATATAAGTTTAAGTATCTACTTATGCACATCCAAAGTTGGAGGTCATAAATGCGAGTTGAGGCCAAGTTAAAGGACATGCTTATTATTATGCCTTTTGATAGTTCTTTTTTTATTATCATGGTATTCGGATCAGCTTTCGCATACATCTAAATCCACGGAATACATGCTATGTCCCACCGAATGCATATATCAGGTAAATCTGTCCACCAAGGCTAGGACAAATAGGAAAAATCACTAGTTTTTTTTTTTTTTTTTTTTTTGTCTTTATTTAGATTTGAACTTGAGACCTCAGGTTCTCAACCCACTTCATTTACTATTAGTGCGGTGTTGGTCATGATTAAGATATTAAAACACCAAATAGTTTAAGGTCAAAAGCAAACGTAGTTAGTGGAATCTAAACGTTCATATCGTTCAATGATCAATCAAATACTTTAGAGAAGAATGAATTTCTAAAACGCCTATATTCCTATAACTGTTGTTGCTCAACTTGTAACTTTTGAATAAAAAGGTGTTTCCCCTTTCTAATATGATTGATGCATTAAAAAAAGGAAAACACTATTTGAGGGAGAAGCATATAGCAATAGAAAGGAGCGTATAGGAGATTATATTCCCTTAATGATATGACCCTTCAATAGATTTGGATTCTTTAGAAGAGGGCCCATCATTATCATCATTTTTGTTACTTTTATTCCCATTTGTTCAAAGTAATTGCATTTAGCCACTGAAAGCCAGATGTTTCTTGGGTAGGGTCGTCCCCCCAAGTTCTTTTAGCTTTTTCTTTTGATAAGCACATTATTATAGCAATAAGAAGTCTGGAGTTTTTTTGTTTCTTCTTAATACTTTATTTCCTATATGGAAGGTGAACCTTGAAATAACTAACAACATTTTTACCATGTGATCATGAGGTCACAGGTTCAAGCCGTGGAAACAACCTTTTATAGAAACGGATGATAAGATTGGGTACAATAAACACTTGTGGTTCAATCCTTTTCCTAACCCCTGCGCATAGCGAGAGCTTTATTGCATCAGGCTTCCCTTTACTTCATTCCCTATATAGTAGTAATAACCTGCTCATCAGACCTTGCAGCTGGTCTTTTCTTTTTCCTCTTTTTTCCCCTCTTAGGCAGTAGAGATAGATAAAGAAAACTACTATATGGTATGAACATCCGTGGGAGCTTAACTTCATATCTTTCATGTAATCCTACAGTTATCTTTACAAGTTAAGTTCGGACTTGGTAGGGAGAGCCTAAGCCAGCCGAATTCGAATTAGTCGGGGGCCCTATGCTTACTGGACACCGGGTGAAACAGACTTGGCGCTGGGTTAGCCGAAAATCAAAGTTTATCCGATCCCTGAAAATTTTGCTTTTTATGATTATATCGGCAATAATCCAAAAAGTGGATTTATTTTGTTTGTTTCTCTTTTTTTTTTTTGATAACCGTGGTATCCGGATCAGCTTGCGCGCACCTTGACTAAATCCACGGGATACCTGCCACCTCCCACCAGCAACAGGCTAGAACAGATGTGAAGAAAACACCTAGTGTTTGTCTCTGCTGGGAATTGAACCTGAGACCCCATGGTACTCATCCCAACTTCATTGAATCACTAGGCCACACCCTTGGGTGCTTTTTCTCTTTTAAGAAAAGAAAAATCTTATTTCCCGACTCATTGTACATTTCAATTTGAATTAGGCATTCTGTGTCCAACTCCAAGCGGTCCTTACTACATATGCACACCGGAAAGAAAGTCGGACTTGGTGAAAAAACAATGGACGTACAATAAGCTACATATGGCCCGGGTCTTGTCTGTCAATTATAGAAACCGTCTAATTGGTTGAAAGTTGAAAAACGTAAAGAAACTTTATTCTATATGACGTCTTCGTTGGAGGGCAATTGATTAGAAAGAGAACTGAATGATTATGATTGATGATTGATGAAGCCCCTCTGGACCAAAAATATTGCAAAGTAGCAATGACTAATAGGAACTTATAAGAATGATAATAGGGACATGACATAGGCAAGAAAACTGAAGAAAGATCCCATCTCACAATCTCACTATCATCATACTGAAGTTCGGCGGCAGTAATTAAGGACAAAACTCATATGAACCATGGAGAACCTTAAGAAAATGATAATCATGGTGTCCCAGATAATTCTATGGTGATCCACCATGATTAAGACAAATAAAAAGAAATCACCTAGTGTTTTTTTGTCTCCTCTAAGATTTGAACATGAGACATATGGTTCTCCAACACACTTTATTGACCACTAGACCACACCCTTATGGGTCATCTGGTTGGTGGGATGCGATAGACAAAAGACATCCAATGGAATTAGCTGTCCCACCTTTTATATTAGATAGTTAATCCACCATCTTAGTACAAATGATCGGATAAGATAAATCTGAGATTAATTAATACCCATAACCAATGCGGGATAGCATAATCCCACATTTTATCCCGAGATTATTATCCTTGTCACACCAACCAAATGACAGCTCATGTGCATAATTTTTTTTCATAACCCCATGGAAAACCATGAAATCATTTCCAGTAAATTCTCTTAAGAAAATTTGGACACAGCAAGAAAAAAAATCTGTATTTCGAGGAAAGGCAGAAAAGATGTGACAACCAAGAGCCTTTTCAAACAAATTAGAAAATTTAATAGCATGTACCAATGGAACACGAATGAGAAGAATGGCTGGATATACTAACAAGAGAAACGACAATAATATACCTGGTTCCTTTACTGATGAAACTAGTCACAAGAGGCAACTGCCAGTGCCACACTCAGATCATTTGAGGTTCCGCTTATGTACATTCTGTATGTTTCTAGTTCTTGTTGGTAACCCCTTGGAGCATGACTAGCATAGTAATTTTCACTGAGGTGATCACGTTTGGAAAATATGATCTCTCTCAGTGTTGGTTCATGGCCATTGAGAAGATTTCCCATGCTTAAGACTTTCCTCCATGATTGATTCACAGTAGGCGGAGTGAACATGCTTGCAACTACCTCTCTCTCTTGTCGTTTAACTTCTTGTTTCTTATCAAAATCCTAACATAACAAAGTTGCACCGTATAAAATGAGAAAGAAAGAGATAGAGGCACAGGTAAATTTAGCCTGGTTTATGGAAATAATACATTAAAACGACATCTTCAGCCACAAAAGCTAAAGTGAGGGGCCGAAAGTACATGTAGTTAATCAAGTTAAGAAATTTGTTAATAACTCTTGATCAAAATATCAATCTCTCATTCTAGATATACCAAAAGAGAGAAAATAAGAGATGTAAAATATACTTTACCTTTTTCTCATCACCACCAATTGATGTTGTTCCCATTTTTGGTAGATAGAAGTTGTAGTAGTCATTAAAAATGGATTCTGATAGACGTGGTGCTTGCAAGAACTTTTGATGAAGAGATGCAGCGAATGTTATCAAATTCTCAACATGTGCAAAAATTGTACAGAGACGCTTCAGGTCTTCAATATCTTCAGTGCTGACAGAAAGACTATTTTCTGCAACAAAAACGGCCAATCTATTAATTTACAAGCTCTTAAAACCCACTGCAACTCGATAGCATACTAGAACAAAAAATATACTTCGCAAGCATCTGAGAGTGGCTGCCATAGTGAGGTAAAGTTGTCCAATTCTGGTGGCCAGCTGCTTTAGACCGCCAAATGATGTTCTGTTTAATGTGTCGGCCGCTGCTTTAAAAGCAGTAGAAACCATTTGTCCCAACAATTCATACGGACGCAGTGTTTCCAAATAATGAAGAGCCTACACGAATTAACGATAAAATTAATTCCAAGCAAATCAAGAAGTTACTCAAAGAAGGCGAGATTTTCAACGGATTGACCAAAGTCAAACTACAAAAACATTTTGCAATTCAACTTCCCCCCCGCCCTATCATTATTGGTCCTTCTATGCCCTCAAAAGCCTCCCCAGCAGGAAACCCTGACCTGAACTCTCAGGTCACTAACAATACAACTGTTCAAGTCAGAGACAAAGCTGATTTGAAGAAAGATTACAGATGTAATGAATCATCCGTCTGGATTAAATAGGGGGCAATAGATAAATAGGACAAACATAAGGAAGAAGCCTGTAGAGTTATTTAAGCTCTGGAGTCTCCAAAGGACAATCTTTCCCCTTCAACTTTCAAGATCAAAACCTGCCATTTGTCTTATTAAGTTACTAAAGTTCTCGTGAAGATTTATGATGGATCACTCATACCAGAATATTATAAATGAACATGGCTTATGCAAGTAGGCAATCCCAGTATACCTTTTCTCCTTCTTGATTTGGATCCAGAAGGGGCTTCTGTTCAGAAGCTGGCAATGGAGGTGCCTCATTCCAAATCTTTCTCCATGAATTCGCACGCTCAGACATTCTTTCTGAAAGTTTTCCACGAGGTGGCCAATCATTTGTTGACTCTACCATTGCATTGGTGTGAGATACTACCTTCTCCATACTATCATCAGTCTCCCAGTCTCTAGGTGAATGCCACCGGATGAAATCTTCAAACACAGCATCTGGATTTGCTGCTCTAAAAGCAGACATATCTATTGCATAATGCAAAGGATAATAAAGAATGAATAAGGAAAGAAGATCAATTCTTCAAATATCAGCAAGCAAATAATAATTGAAATAAGTCGAGAGTGATCCATACAACCTACAACTGCCGGAAAAAAAAACTACCTGGGAAATAAATCAAGGATCAGATTCACTTAAGACAATTAGGAAGAAATTTTGTATGTACAATTTTTAGAATCTAGAGAAGCTTGACTAAATCTGCAGAAAAAGTTCTCATCCATAACATTTTGGCCTGAGATACTTGATCCATTAAAAAATGATAATAAACTGATAATTAGAACATTTGCTTCCTCGCAACTTTTTGACATTTTCTTTTGATAAGATCGGGTATTTATAAATGATCAGCTCTAAAAAAGTGCTGTCCAAATTTGTACATGTGCAGCAAAAAAGTTACCTCTGCAAAAGCCTAGCCCTTCTAAACCTGTAAGAATTCTAACCCTAACCCCTTCTAAACCTGTAAGAATTCCATATAACGATTTATCTAAGAGAAATAAAACTTAAACTCTAGCCCATAGGAAAAAACGAAACGGAACATAGATGATGGAAGAATACATTTAACAATATCATAGCCATCACTTTTGTTTCGTTCTAAAATAAGTGACAGTAGCTGCATTACATTTAATAATTACACGAAAGGATTTCGGTCTTCTAACATACTAAACCCACAGTTTCAGTCTGATATTAGGTGATACATAGTATAATTGCATTGTTATACACTATTATTAATTTGGATTGCATATTTCAGTACTAAACACCTGATTATAGATTATGTTATCACATTGAGTACCAAAGAACCGCAATGTGCTGACTTTCCTTCAAAAATTAGATGACAATATAGACAACTAACAAACCAATCCACAAACTTTTTGACCAAAGATCCTTAATTATTTCAGAAGACAAACCCTAATCAACTGATGTTTCAGCCAGTCAAAAACTGATTATGCACCTTTTCTACTGCCTAAAAGGACTTGTTTCTGCATTCTCTGTAGTCATATGACACGGGAATAGATGATGTGGAGGCTCGCTATTAAAAGAGAGATCCAAACAAGGAATATTTCTTGTGATTAGGATCTATGATGTCATAACAAGAACTTTGCAGAACTCTCAATGAGGAGGAAATTTTCTGTTCAAGAGACCCTGAGCAATAATGGACCTGCTGTCAGTTCTTTGGCTAATGACTAATATATTATTCTGTGGCAGTAAAAACTATTACGTGTTATTTCAACTCGATCAACAGTACCCTGTTCCAATAACTCTTAAGCTAAAACAGAAGAATGTGTTAATTATTGCAGTTGTGTACCAGGCACCAAAAAATGCACATCCATCTATGTTTTGCACTTTCAAACAATTGAAGTATCTCATGATCTCAGCACACAACAGCCAACCAGCTGAGATCCTCGAGATGCTCACTTTATGCTTCATCCAAGTGAGAAGAAACCTATAACTTGCACTGACTAATAAGAACCATATAACCTACGTTGCTCGGATTCTTAAAAAATGCCATCAGGTGTATGTCAGATCATCCAAAAATTTCATGTTTGGAGTATCTAACACGGTTCTAGAGACATTACATTAGAGAGTATCCTAGCACACAGACATGCCGAAGACGGCAAGAAGGCCTTTAAGAAAATAGAAGGTACAGAAATTCCTACCTGATGACAAAATGTCTTTCTCTAATTGGGCGGAAAATTTCTGCAAATGAGCATTAGAGATTCCATTGTCAGATAAAATACTGTTAATAATGAAATGATGAGACTTTATGAAGCAACTGAAGGATAGGTCAACCTAAAACAACTGTTTCCCGAGGAAATATTGCAATATAAGAAATCTGTGGATATGTCCTTAAAGCAAGACTAGGATAGACAAAAACACAAACCGAGACCAAACAGCGCAAATACTGGAAAGTTTGCCACCTTGTGTGAATACTTTAAAAATAACATTTAATTGTTAATTCAATACATTAGTAGCTAATGATAGAGAAAATGGTCAAAAGCCCCCCCAACCTTTACCCCAAATCTCAACTACACACTTACACTTTGCGGCGGTCCTATGACCCCCCTGAACTATTTTAAAATGGAATTATTACCCCCTCGAACTATTTTAAAATGGAATATCTACCCGTCTAAAAGCCCATACCCAGATTTTATTTTAATTTGTGGTCTACACGCGCTGCCACGTGTCATTCCACGTAATTCCATGTCATATTACTTTTTTTTACTATAAAAAATTAATTCCACATCATATGCCATTCAATTCTTCCTCTTCTTCTTCTATTTTTTTTTCTTCTTCTTCAATGACTTCTTCTTTTTCTTCTATTGTTTTTTTCTTCTTCTTCAATGGCATAATGAATCATATGGAATTCACACGATAGGTAATCTTATCAAAATTAAATCAACAATTAATGTCCAAAAATATTCGATTTTCACCAAATTCGACATTGTTTCAACATTCAAAATTCGATGTCCATCAGCACTGGACAGTGACGGCGCTGGCAAAATTCAAAATTCCGGCGACTTTGTTTTTTTCGTTGAATTTCAACATTCTCAACGTTAATCAATTTTTGGGGAGCTAAGGAATGATTCTAACCCAGAAATTAATTCGAATTTTTCAATCTAAATTGATTCAACATTCTCAAGTAATTCGAGTTCTTGGATGTCAAAAGAAGAAGAAGAAGAAGAAAAAAATTGAAGAAGAAGAAAAGAATGGAAGAAGAAGAAGAAATAAAAATAATAATTAAAATTATATATATTTATTTAAAGAAATATTAAAAATAAATTTTTAATAAATTATTTTCGTTCTCACTCTCTTGTAAAGAGAGTGAAACACACTCTCTTGCCATGTCAGCGTTGGGGGGTAATAATTTCATTTTAAAATAGTTCATGGGGGGCATAGGACCCTCGCAAAGTATAAGTGTATAGTTGGGATTTGGGTTAAAGGTTGGGGGGGGCTTTTGACCATTTTCTCGCTAATGATACAAAGTGGTTCCATGTTTTAAAGCTTTTCCAAAAATTATAATAATAATGCTCTATGGCAGGCTCAAAAATGAGAGAGTGGAGTTTAGTGAAGAGACCAAAACCTATAATTGCTGAAACCAGTAGTGGGAACATGGGGCAAATTAGCATTAGGAATTTAGGAGAGAGCAAGGTAGTTATTCTGGAGTTCCCCAGTTTATTATTAAATAGATTATTACAAATTTTCGTGTACATTAGGCAGAAGGAGACTACTTCACTCATGATCATGCTGTTTAAGCCATATCATTAATGGAATGCAATTGAATATTTCTTAATCAACATATTCAGGATCATCAATAAGAATAATTCCCTATCTGAGACATGTATATGGATTTAAGTATTTAGAGAGCCCTTTAAGCTCCTTTTCTAAACACCATCACACAACCAATCATCTAGGAGATCTACTTGCAATGTAGTGCGTGCTTGTTGCAATTTCTTAAGCAGAAGAAGATGTAAGAACCGGAGGGAATTACAATACCATTTCTCTTATTGAACATGTTTAGTAATAAAAAAAGAGAAGAGTCAAAGAAAACAGTGTCATGTGTGCTTATATGACCTGAAGCCCGGAGTCATGTAGCTGATTCACCAATAAATCATTAAAATATCACACATATGCACAGACTATAGACCTCTTATAATTGAAATCGTTCTTTATTCAATCACAATATGCAATGACTCTGCAAGAATAGTCCCACCAGCAAATTTCATGATTATCAGAAAAATGAGTTATCTGTAATAGAGTTTTGAGCTCACAAATGATTCACCAAGGGCCTCAATGGCTTGTAGACGTTCTTCATGCATGTCTTCAGTCATAAGTGGTGGATCCTATAAAAAATTTCCACATCAAAAGGTTGCTGTTATACCACAAACAAATGTGGGAAGGAAGTAGAAGACTGATCAAAACAACAAATATGCAGTCAGCGGTACAAATAAATCAACCTGTGTAAATGGGGCATGCATGTTCTGGCAAGATTTCAGAAGCATCATAGACCCCACAACACCAGACGATCCCCTCCTAATACATGTTGAATCCTTTGGATCACTTAATTTCACAGCATCAGAATGTATAAACCTAGAAATATGACTTGCAGGATCTTTTGGACGATCTGGTGTTGACAGACTGCAGAGAAAACAGGAAACAAACTCAGTTCAGTTCAAAGGGCAGAAATTCAAACTAATACAGGTTACTACAACAACATACCCAGTATAACCCCACAAGTGGGGTTGGGGAGGGCAGGATGTATGCAGACAGTATATCTACCTTTATGGGGCGAGAGACTGTTTCCGATAGACCCTCGGCTCAAAAGAAAGAAAAATGAAACATGTTTGCAAGAAAATATGACAGTTGCCTAGCAATATACAAAGCAATTAAAACAGGAAATCAGGACATACTGGAAAGGAAAAAAGGAAAAAAATATAGGCAGCAACGTGACAATATGGACACAGCCAAAAAAAACATGTAACGACAGACGAAGTAGAAGATACTACACAAGTACTTAATGGACTAGCCCCCTGTCACTCCCACCTAAAGGTGCTACAACGCTCGGCTACCTACAAACCTTCTATCCTAATCCTGGACCTCCAAACCTTCCTATCTAGAGTCATGTCCCCAATAAGCTGGAGGTGTGCCCTGTCCTGCCGAATCATCTCCCCCCCAGTACTTCTTCGGCCTACTTCTACCTTTCCTGACATCCACTATAACCAGTCTCTTACACCTCCCCCCAGGTTATAAAGTTTTTGAAATATAATATATCCACATCTTGCACAAAAAAGCATGCCTTTTTTCCCTGAGTAAGTTTAGTCCAATGCTGCAAATTTAAAACTTGTGAATCTCCGACCCAGAAGTAAGCCTTAGACTAGGTAAGATTGCCCCAGCCCCAAATAATAAAGTAAAACCAAAAATAGAAAGCTGAACAACAAGAGAAACGGCAAGATCATTTTGGATTAGCCTATCATCCTTGAGATAGACGGAAAAGTATAAAGAGAAGATCAGACACCCATCCTGACCCAACATCATATTTAACAATTTAGATAAAACATTGCCTCGAACGAGACTCATTTAAGTTGTAAACAGGTCCAAATCAATTATCTGGACTTTCATCAATACCTGCAAAGTTTTAGATTCCCCTAGAGTGGAAGAGGGAATATTTCCATTTAGAGTCAAAACAAACAATGTCAAACATTACAACTTTTCAAGTGCTAAAAACAATTAACAACAACAAAAGAATTAGTGAATCAGTTCAGGTAAAGACCCTAAGATACAGGTGTAGACTGCCGCGGCATCAATCACCAGGTTTTAGGATCATAGCAGCTTCAATTCCATCATGATGAAATCAGAAACTTGACCTTCACGAAGCTTAGCATTGTAAAATAGACAAGAATAGCAGTGCTTAGAAAGAAGAAAAACTGAAATGGCAGATAAGATAGACTAGATACGATGACAATTAGCAAGCATTTAACAATTAATACAAAAAGGTTTCACTTGTTTTTCACCTGTCACATTCCACAAAAGAAGCCTGAGTATCTCCATCTTGAGAGGAGCTATCAAAAAAATCTTCTTCTTGAGAAGATATATCACTCTGGATATGAGTGTCTGCCTATAATTATATAAGCTAATTAATATCCTACGGAAAATTAAGTTATAATAATGCTTTGATATTCTTAAACACTTGAAACATTTAGATAGAAACAAAAATGTAAGCAATTGTCATAAAAGTACCTTAACATGAGCGGAAAGGGAAAAATTGTTTTCACCTGCATGTGGACCCTCTTGATTCAACTGACACTTTTTATCAATGCAAATTGAAAGCTACATATTTGAGAGATAAACCAAAATTAGACCAGATAGATTACTAACCATTGCCATATCTTTAAAAGATACTATTGAAGAGAAAAGGTAAAGGAACATATCATTCACTAGTACTCCTGAAACCTCCATATTTATCAAATTAGAAGATACCATTTTATCTCACTTTTTCTTAGAACTATTTCACTATTTAAGACTGAACTTGGAAACAGATTCATTAGGAAGCTCATGACAACTACTTACTAACAACTTCAAAAAAATCTGAAACTTTGATTCATGTTTTTGCAAGATACAAAATCAGAAAGCTTGGGATTACATGTCATGCTGAATTAAATCTACGTCAAAAGATTGAGGTACACTGGGTTTCAACAAAATCACTACAACAAATATCAAGAAAGACAGCTGGAAGACGTTGAAAGAAAGGAAATAGGGGAACTGACAGAATATTCACACACAATTTACATGTTGAAAGATAAAACTAGTTGCTGTTGCATTTAAAGATACACTTATCAAAAGCCATAGACAGGTAGGAAAGTCCTACTCATGATTTTCTGTTTCTCTGTCAAGCATTACTGCATGTGGCTTACCATGTGTAATTTCTGGTTAATTAAACAGGTTGATAGGTCGATTACACCAGTGACTGGCATTCTAGGTAATGGCTGTGACTCCTCCCAACACCAGCGAACTTCTCGTACAAACTCTATCCAGAATGCCGCAATAGCTGAATAAAATCACAGAAAAATATGTCTTAAGGGGTTATAAAATTCTGAAGTAACTTAAATAGAAGGAATATACTAAGGAAGTGATTTCTTGAATTTTTTCCAGAACATTGAGTCAGAAGGTACCCCTTATACTGCAGTCACCAAACCAGAGAGCATGCAGACAGAACTGCCCAAAAAGCGATTCAAGAGGAGCGCCTTTAATGTTACGAGAATTTTCATGATATCCTTCAGCAAAATCAAGTTGCAGGACTTCAACTGTATGAACAAATTGAAATGAAGTCAAGATAAGTCAACTAAATGTTTTTCCCTCCATTTAGACCCAAAATTCGGAACTCCAAGACCACATTGACCAGTTATATTCTGAAGAATACACTTCTCATTATGTCTGGTTTCTAATTCTCTTCTTGTTAAAATAGACCTATCATTAATGGGGAAATCCAGATCACAGTACTCTGCCTCGGTATGGCTACGTCAGCCAAAAAATACAGCTGGATTAACATCTCTCTCCACAGCATTTCTCGACGATAAATGAAGCATGCATCTAACTTGTGAAAAATAAGAGGGATTAAATTGCTCTATCTAGCTGTTGAACCTCATGGTTTTCGGTTATACAAGAAACAATTGTCACCTCTGAGGTAGTGGTATAGATTGCGTGTGGGAATATACTAGGTATGTTGTTGTTTACGAAACAATTGATATTTTGGCAGATGAATCCGCTTTTAAAGAAACAGAGTATGTACAGAAAAAGTTTTAAGTTAAAATGAAATAGCACTAAACTAATCTTTGTTTCTTACCTGCCTCCACTTGCATCAAACATTTACATCTTGCAGATTTAAATGTATAAAAGTCATTAATCATATGTCTAACCTATAGTAAATAAAACATAATATAGAACCTGAGAGAGATATTGAAAGTTAAGAGAGATATTAAAAGCAAATATGGAAAGTAAGCTGTCCATTGAAAGTTGCTTGTTTCGTTTGGCTGGTGACCAGAAGAGCATTTCTAACCCATGAAATACTTCAAGGAAGAGGAATGCAGATATGCTCAAGATGTTTCTTATGCAATCAAAATGCAGAGGTGAACAGTCACCTATTTTTGCAATGCAATATAGCTGTAAAATTTTGGAAAATGTTCTTTAGTATCCATGGGGTCAGCTGGAGAATGCCAAGGTCCATACTGGAGTTCCTACTGGAACGGAATTGGAAAGAGAGACTCAACAGAAGACTGGTGGTTAAGCATTCCAGCATGTGTAGGCTGGACACTTTGGAAAGAAAGGAATGCTAGATGTTTTGGAGGAAAAAACAGCAATACCCAGAAGATTAAAAGTCTCTGTCTTAGATCACTTTATTTTTGGTGTAAACAGGAATTGGGGGGGGGGGGGGGGGGGGGGGGGGGCACTGAAGTTAAATGTAGAAGGTGGGGGTGAGGGGTAGGGTGTGTGG
>NC_061116.1:224361355-224422439 GCF_002878395.1 Capsicum annuum | reverse complement strand
GACGCGGCAAGATAGTGCGCAGTCTGGAGGGGGCAAAGATGGCCACATCAAGGAGGGGGGGTGGGGTGGGGGGTGGGGAATACCTTATCATTAGTAGATTGCATAGGTAACTTGTAAAGTGCCATTTTGCAGTCCTCTATGAGGAAGTCCCATATACCATGTGGGTTGTAAAAGCTACCATCATTTCTTTGATGATGAGGCTTTTGGGAATACAAAGTTACCCTTGATTCAAAAAAAGATTTTGTCCATCAAAATTGAAATCTCAGGAAGCAGCATTCAGAATTGTATGTGAATATATGCAACTCCAAGTGGGAGACATAGAAAAGGCTACAACTAGAGAAAAGAGAACTCGTACTACACCTTCATGAAAGAGGTCTTTAAGAACTCGATCAAGGACAGTTGGGGGAGGTATGACTGCAGTAGACTTCAAATTCTCAGGTCCTGAGTGCTCTACTGCACCAAAAAAGAGCAGATTAGAGAACAAATGTGCCAAAATCTAAAAACATCCATCTGATATTGCAGCCCAATTGATAAGAAAATTGCAGATAGTCTGTGTACATTTGTCGAACCTGAAACAAAATCTTCCACAAATTTAGCGTCCAGTGACATATGCAGAGCGTCAATTAGGAGCAGCAACTGTGATGCGAATCCAATTCTCTTTCCGCCAGAACCATCACTTCTGAATTCACCAAATATGTTTATGAAGTGAGACTGCAAATTGGTGTGCAGAGTACATTCCAAAAGAATCGAGATAGAATCAGAGGCAAATATCAAATAATACGAACCCCCCACCCATAACTAGGACATTCTCATTTTATAAGCAGCGATAACTAGGATCTCTGGAGAAGCCTGATCTTGCATAAAAGCATTTTTCAGTGTTTTCGACGCAAGAGTCAGTCAGCCAATTTTGTAGAACTCAATTTCAACTGTAGTGCCCTCTTTACTCACTAGCAAAGCAAAAGAAATAAATGAGGCAAGCATAAAATGAAAAAGTTAAACTAGCCACAGCGGCCCAAAAGAACAGAAAACTTGCACTTTTGAGTAGTTAGCATCCCGTTCGTCAAGTCATTAGGCCAGCATTCAATATTAAAGTTCAGAAAGGATATCACGTTAAACTATATAAGCTTCTTGTTGCCGATTCTATATATTTCTTTAAAAAAAATGGACGGAGGATTAACTAACGATCTTGCTGATGTTGTAAACTTCAATGATAGTCAATGCTTTTTTGTCACAGCAAAGTGGCTAACAACTATAGTGTAGAGAAAAGAATCTACTATTAAGGGAATAAAAAACTTCTGACTAGATATATGGCGATTATATTTATTTGGGTGATGTAAATGGCTGTAGCGACTTTGATAGAAACACATTTCACAGTAGTATGTGCAGGTCCTTTTATGAAATATCAATAAGACAACAATCCATAGAGCTATCATTACACGGACATAGCAAACAAGAATCTCAAGAAAAACACATCCAAAAGGCAAATGAATCCTTGCTAAATCACAAAATTTACCAATGTAATTTGTTAAAAAGGTAGTGGAGAAGGCCCAAGTCTTTCATTTTTTTCATAAGCAAGCAAGAGCGAAAAAAACATGAGTATCCATAGTGTCTCTTACAGCATCTCAGATAAACATGGAGATATTAACCACTTCTCAGCCTCAAGAGGTGACACATTTTCCAGCTCCTCCATTTCAGATGAACTCTCAATTGCTTTCTCTGGCCATATTGTAAGCAGCTCAAACCCTGCATCATTAACAAATACATCTAGTAAAACAATAACACCAATTAAAAGAGAATTATGGATTAAGCTATGATCGATCTCTTGTACCAAATAATGCAAAAAGTAAAAGTTGGATAGAAGATTGAAGTAGATGATTAACACCTCACCCCCCCCCCCCCCCCCCCCCCCCCGGCCCCCACCCACCCACTAAAAGAAAGTCATTCACTTTAGTTGAAGCCTCTTAGAAAACTTTTCCATCTCAAAGCTCCCAATAGGTTATAGAACAAGAAGTTTCCTCGAGACACTCCCGAAGGCCAAAAAACTGTGTACATTGATGAAAAAAGAAAAAGAATTAACTGATCTATTCATAAATATTGTTCTAATAAGAGCTCCTAGTTTAGAGCAAAGATCCAAACACTCAGTTATGAGAACTTAAAGCAGCAACTCTGCAAACACAGGTTATGATTATGATGGTCTTATGTCACTCCCCTGATGAGCTCTGACCAATCTGATAGTGTGAAATATAGTTGATACAGTAATTGATCTCCTCAGCAACATAATACCTCTTAATGGGTCCTCAGCAGAGTACCACTCACTCCAAGGACAATTATCATCCCACTGTGTTCTATTCTGATGGTTGCTTTTGGGACTCTCCCCCGATTCTGTAAGGCCTCCCTCCAGTTCTCGTACATCATCATCCTCACCGTAGGGAAGTGTACGATAGGTCAGCTTCATCTTGAGATTGACTTGGAAAAGATGCGTGGCTAGATCCATATTTGAAAAGGCCTTGAACAAGGAATCCAAAATAAGTTATCCAGAAGGACGTTAGAAGATAATGAAAAGCTCATTGAACAAGTAATCTAATTCCTTGACAGAAAAAACAGATGCAATTGTCGAGAACATATTGAAAACATTGTAGAGCCATCTGAGTAAGCATAATAAGCTGATTTTTTTTATTTTTCCTGTATTGATATTTGTAGGCCCCACCCCAAACTTCCTCACAGGAGCCTGATAGTGACCCTTTCCCGCTTTTCTCTTTTGGCTACTCAAACCCCCCAACCTTAACGTATACCAAGCTGTCCCTCCTTGGTCCTGTCATAAAAATGCCAACTTAACAATGTATAAAGAGGATATCGCGATATGCTTTTTAAAATTTATGTAAATACCATCTGATAAAAAGAATTAACGCACAAAAACCAAGATCAACCAACTACAAACTGTGCAAAAGTCCCTCATGAATCATGAAGTTTTATGTACAGCTTAGGAAATACAGCACGGCATCGAGAAACGTAAGATCAACAAACCATCAGAACCTACAAATCACTTGGAATATCAAAAGTTTACACAAGAAGAACTTACAAATTTAGAAACAAATAGCTCATACAATCCCCCCAAATGCATGAGCCTCACTGGCACCTGGCTACCTATACGATCAGCTTCAAATCGTCTAGTGAAGAGGATTCCCATGTTCTGGATGCCAATGTATGCTTTACGAGAAGGATCATGCACTGGAACAAATGCCGGCCACAAACTGCATGGTGTGAGCATATAAACCATTTCCAACATTGTTCATTACAGAAAGGAAGAACAAACATAGAGCCAGGAGTTGAGCGCTCCTAGAAAAAAAACTAAGCACCGATATGATTTCCATGTGACTTTCTCTGCATTTTTAAGCCCCCATTTTTAATAATAAAGCAAGTTTCCTAGAGCCCTTTTTTAAGAGATAGAACGGAAGGTGCATTGAAAATTCTGCACTTCCTAATAGGTTGTTATTTTTGCTAGTACTAGAATAATGGCTTTTCTTATTGATGGAATGGTCCACTCGTCACATAACAGGTACAGATTTCCAAGTAAATGTCTCAAATTCCTACTGGATGCATGCCAATGGGACCCTCCCAATAAGTCTAATGGAATTGGCTCTGAACTGTTTCAAAGACCCAACATGCATTTTTTTTTTTGCATGGGCTCTTTCACTAGATAAGAAATTACTCACGAAAAGCACCATGAAATTGCTTGAGGTTTACTCGGTTATCAAAAAAAAGAAATTGCTTGAGGTTTACAACAACAACATACCCAGTGTAGTCCCACAAAGTAGGGTCTGGGGAGGGTAGAGCGTCTCACGGACCTTACCCCTAGCTCAGCGGTAGAGAGGTTCTTTCAGATAGACCCTTGGCTCAAGAAAAAACCGTCCGTAGCAGTCCAGAAAAAGAAGTAATGGAAGTGAACACAGCAAAGATTCTGAACAGTAACTACAGGAAAACAATACAGTTATCGAGACAACACACAACTACCTACTGACCTTCTACCCTAGTTCGTGTCCTCTACAACCTCCTATCTAAGGTCATGATCTAGTAAGTTAAAACTGTGTCATGTCCTATCTAATCACCTCTCCACAATACTTCTTATGCCAACCTCTACCTCTCCTGAAATCATCCATATCCAACTTGTCACACCTCCGCACTGAGGCATCCGACCATCTCTTTTTTACATGTCTGAACCATCTTAGCATCGCTTCCAGCATCTTTTCCTCCACCGGAGCCACTCCCACTTTGTCTCTGACATTATAACAAAATTCAACAACACACACAAAAAAAAAAAAGAGAGAGGGGGGGGATGGATTCCTTATGTACAGAGTACTATTAGCATGCTACTTTTGATATCCTGTAGGTTGCAAAAAAAAAAAAAAAAACACTAAAAAGTCATAAACATCTGAATTCGATCTTCTGCATAGCATCTACTTTCACTTTGAAACATCGTGTATTCCTTTCTTGATACCACTCAACAAAGACAAGAAGCTATTGCATTCCAAATATTTCTCAAAGGTTTCTTGATTCCCCAACATCCCAGCTGCTTAAAAGTTCCTTTACTGAGTTAGGCAGAGTAAAACATATACTGAATAGGTTGGAAAATAAGAACCAACCCTGACTTGTCAGTGGACAATGCAGAAAAAGATGGTTGCTACTTTCCTCTGTGTTTTTACACAAAAAGGACCTGCTACATACTCCCTCTGTTCCAAATTACTTGGCCTACTTTCTATATTTGTTTGTTTCAAATTACTTGTCCTACTTATAAAATCAAGACTATTTTAGACATTTTTTCCAATTTTACCCCTATTAAGTATCACACTTTTTAAAACTTTTGCAAATAGGATTATTGAATTCCAAAGTCATTAAATGTACATGACTCCTCTTTTCCCTTTTAGACAACTCCAAAGCCATTTCTGTTTAATGAAGCCAATTTTCCAAACAAATTGGTTTTTGGTTTCTACTCCATAATTATTGCTTAGTTATTAGGGTATAAGGGTAAAAAGGTAAAAGTACACCTTCAATCATTGACATCTTAAGGGATGTGCCAAGTGCAAAGGGGCCAAGTACTTTAAAATGGAGGGAGTAATACCAAACCTCGTCTTGTAATTTAAACTGAGTTAGGCACACCTCATGAGAGACCAGACACATAAAACAACAGATCTATAAAGAGCATTGTTCTTCAACGGGATAGTTTAAAGTAATTCGGGGAACAGGGAACATTTGAACATCAGACTTATGCTGTTTGCCAAATGGAAAAGGTATGACACATAGCCTTTTTCTTCTCGTGATTCTGAACAAACCAACACCACTTACTTCATATTAAGCGCATCTTACATATATTCTATTCAAATCTGTATACTAAAACAAGGACAGTCCGATGCACTAAAGCTCCCGCTATGCACGGGAAGGGACGAACCACAAGGGTTTACTATACGCAGCCTTACCTTGCATTTCTGCAAGAGGCTGTTTCCACGGCGTAAACCCGTGACCTCCTGGTCACACGGCAGCAACTTCACCAACTTCACCAGTTACTCCAAGTCTCCAAAGCTCGCCTTCCAAATCTGTATACTAGAGGCAGGAAAATATCCTGCTTCTTTTTTTTTTTTAATAAAGAAAAATACCCTGTTTCTGTTCATCAATTTCTCCTTTGTTCAGCCTCATCAATCTGCACAGGTTTTGCTTAAAAATTGACCTTTCAATGTAGTGCACCTCGTTATGATAAAAATTCTCACTTACAGAACAACAACGCTCCATCAAAATTTATTAGATCTCTCATTTTTATTTTAGCTCTTTAGCATGTGATTTTGGAAAAGAAAGATGAGTGGCTTCAATTACTAACAGGTATAAAACCTCGGCTAACAGCTCAAAAATAACGAGGTAATAGAATGATGACAACATACCCGGAACAATTTGACAATGCAATAGCAACTGCACTTAGAAGTTTGCTGGCTTCCGGTCCATCAAGAACCACGCCACTGGCACTTTGAGGAGCAATCACCTAGAGGATTAGCATTAGCAATTGAGAGAAAGCAAAACAATTTATACTAGATGAAGGTACTAAATACACAAGAAACATGTCATCCTGTGTGGACACGAGTGAGGGGAGAGAGATACCAGGAATTCATTCACCCCAAAAGACAGTTGAAGATTATGCAATTCACAGCTCCAATCATTTACTTTTCCTCGACCAACTAAATTCAGAAGAGTGGTTAGATAATTCAAAAATGAAAACACTCTCAGCTGGATTTTTCAGCAGAATTATGTGCATACCATCATTGTGTGTTCCAAAATAGTACTCCATGCAATAGCTTTTCATTGCATACTTCAGGTCAGTTTTGACCTTATACAGGCCCTCAGCGATATTCAAACTGATAGCGCCCTTCCTCTGTCATTAGATAATATGTAAGATGCACAAACAAGAAATTCATGAACAACATCCGAGAACCTGTTGGTGAACATCTACCAGAATTATAACTCAATGTAATATATAGTTGAGAAACTACTTCTGAAAAGTTGAAAGAAACTTCATCAATTATAATTCAAGTCAAAGCATCATGACGAGACCAAGTCTCATTGTCATTTGGATTGAATATGAAATATTCATATGCCGGTGTCTGGAGAATAGCATAAACATTTCAAAGAGATGATTGATCTGAGACCTGCAATTACTCCACTATTGAGTACTTTAAGATAGCAATACAACCAAAATGCTCAAAACTAGGAATAAAACAAAAGCAGATAACTATACCACGGTATCCATTGAACTTTCAGGAAGCTATTATAAATGCTTTCAGCCTGTTCACTCTGCAGCTCTCTATGGGTAGAGTTAAAGCAATTCTTTGTAAGACATTTTTGCGAACAACCAAATCAATCAGTCAACTATGACTTGATATCAAATTAGTTAGGCTTGGGTACAAGAACCCTCTATATGCATACTTCTCTATCTGGCTCGCTGCTTTCCAATACTGTATAATTTATCTTTTAAGGTAAATTAGAGGTTATCTGAAACTAATTGTTACCTGAATCTAACAATTACTCCACCACTGACATACTAATGTCTGCCCAAACTACACAGGCTCAGGCAAACACAGGACTTAAGATAGGTGTAATAACAACAGCTAAACACTAGCTGTCAACTTACCGCAATCCCTTGAGATGGCTGCAGTAAACAGAAAATTGCTACCTCAATTGAAGAAATAACTACAAGGACCCGGTTGGCCATAGATTTCCCAAGTAGTTTTTGGGGAAAAACTTGGCAAATAATGTTTGGCCATACAGTTAGCCATTATTTGGAAAATATTTTTGGCAATAATCCAAATTCTCAATTACTAGAAAAAACTAGTATTTTGGCCAAATTGCATTTTTTGGGAACTTTTACAAGTGAAATATGTTTCCCAAATACCATGGCCAAACACATGGTGAAACTTCACCCAAAAATGACTTGCCAAAAATATTTGGGAATCTATGGCCAAACACTAGCTTAATAGACTTATTATTCAGTCAATTAACTCGAAAATCCAAACAGAAGCTTCAAAGGCCCAGTGCCTTGCAAGATTTGGTTAGGGACCAGACTAATAACTAAGGTAACGATATCAACAATCAGCTATATTCATTACCATTGTTCGGCTCTCCTGAAAGAGATTGAGAGGGAGATTTAAACTTGTGGTACTCCCTCCGTTCCTAAAAAAGTGGTGTTTCTAGCTTGGACGCACCACTAAAGAAACTACTCATTCCTAGAAAACAAAAAGTGTTTTTACTAACTTATCGTTAATAAATACCTTGAAAAATCTTGATTATCAAAAACACCACTTATTTAGGAGCAAATAAAAAGGCTAAAACACCATTTATTTAGGAACGGAGGGAGAATAGAATAAGTACACTATTTTGAGTCGCATGTATCAAGTTGAAATTATAATCACTCAGATGCAAAATTCAAAATGATAAACTATGCATCAACGTGTAAAACAGATAAATTAGGAATTTGAAGAAAAAAATCATACCAACAAATTCTTGGTGCCATCAGCCAACCACTGCCGGCAAACTGCCTCTATCTCGGATATGAACCTACAGAAATAATAGTAACTTCAGAATCTATGCTCCTGTATATATTGTGATCTAAGCATTGAGGACAGAATAAGTAAATGCAGTAACTTGTTATGGTTGGAAAAAATACCTTTCCCACGAAGAGGCCAACGTAAAATCATCAAAATGTTCAAACTGCAATTAAACAATTAAAACAGGTTAACGCCTTCACCAATATTGAAACTCCAAAGTCTAAAATGAACAATCTTTCGAAGTTTGCAAATAAGCATTTAAAAGTTTCCTCCTTTATCTTGCAATCCACCTATTACTTCAACTTTCCTTATGTCATACTCGTTCTAAATGTTGCTCTTTGAGTGATAAAACAATGACCATTTTACAAATTTTAGAATGTATCACATTACACATACAGTACAAACTGCAGAACATTTCTTTAATCAGTTTCACCTTTCTAACCAAGCTCTTTCACAACCTTCAATGAAGAAGAAAAGAAAAATTTGCACATGAAATCTCAAATTGTATGGACGATTAATTAAGTTTTAGGCTTAATGCATGCTCCTCCTGTCGCAATTTGTATGGCATAGTTGAAATATCGAGATTCAAACTTCTAAACTGACTGAATTCCTACAGAAAAGCTTCAAATTTTTACAAATAAAATTACATACTAAAAACTACATAAAAATTCCCATAAATCACGATAAATAACAACTTCAAATGTTTAAAAGGCATATTTGTGCAACGTAAATCGAAACAGAGGGAGTATTATATAAAAGTCGCAACAATAATTACACTAAATTTATCAAAAAATCAAAAGAAAAAAGAAAACGTTTGAAAGTACCTCCTCTTGTAGATCCTCGTCCTCTGCAGAGCTCGGCATTTTGCTAGTTGACGCCATTAATTTTCGCCCAAATCAAAAATTACAGCTAGAAAATTGTTAAATTTGTGATCGCGAACGCGAATTACAATGCGTAAGATCCTTGTTACTATAATTTATGAAGCAATTGGTGAGATATTTGGGCATTGATCGTATTTGTGTACATGTGCAGAGAGACCTGGAGAGGGTGAGAAGATAACGGTTTGGCTATAACGGCGTTACTGTATGACCAACTGTTCTACTTAACGACGTCTTCTTATTTGCTAGCAACTAACGGAAAGAAGCGTGAATAAAGAAAAGCATAAGATGTAAAATACAAAAATATAATGTAGTGTACTTAATTAAATACTAAGATTTTTTTCCAGTCAGCAACTAGTACTTGCAAAAGAGCATAGATGTACTTAATTAGGTAAACAACTGACCATCTAAATATCAAATTGACCTGCTAATTTTGTAGTTAATCTCAATTTATTGAGGAGAATATAATATGATTAAGTCATTCAAAACAAATAAATATTAATTCGATCTAGAAAATAATGTCTCAAAATACAATCCTAAGCTCAATTTTACTTGCAAGTCAAATCATGACGAAAAATAAATATGAGAAATGCAAAATCTCGCATATGATTATTGTTTATCAGCACTTTCCGCCATCGTAACATGTTTATGTTAGCTATAATTACTGACAAACTTTGATATTAATATTTTTAAAAAGACATTAGTGAGGTCATTATTTAGATATAGATCACGTATCTAAGAGGGTGAATTGGATCGAAAAATATTTTCGGGATTGAAGGAAATACTTCCAATTTGCAAATGTGGGAAGATGGCAAACAATTGAGTGAAAACAACCATTCTTTCATTTAATATTTACACCAAATAAAATAAATGCAATAGATATATTTAAATAAAAATGTTATCATTTAATTAAGTTAAAAAGATCAAAAGCGTGTAAGGAAAATGCTCCAATAAAAGACACAACAATAGCTATGGTGGTTGACAAGGAAAGAACTAGAGTGGAGTGGTGGTTGGGATAAGAAAGGTATCATTTGTCAAAAACATAATAGATAAATGGTTGATCAAACGTCAAAAGAACATACATAGTCATAATTAGAGATAACCTTGGATAAGAAAGGTATCATATGTCAAAAACATAATAGATAGATGGTTGATCAAATGTCAAAAGAACATACATAGTCATAATTCAAGATAACCAATCATCCAATTTGCTTTGTTTTACTCCTTCCATTTCATATTAGTTGACCCATATAAATTTCGCACATTTATTCAGAAAATAATTATTTTATTAAATTAACCTTATTAATAATGCTTTAAAATATAAATTTATACACTTTATTTTGTCATTAATGATAGGAATAGTATGGGAAAAATGTAATTATATTATCTTGATTTTATAAAAGGGATAACTAAATTAAAACAAATATTTTTAAGAAGAAGATCAACTAATACGAAATGAAAGAAGTATCACATTTATCAAAAATTCTACTTCCTCCGTTTCAAAAAAAATGATCTACTTTAACTTGGCACAAAGTTTAAGAAAACAAAGAAGACTTTTGAATCTTGTGGCCTTAAATTAAAGTTGTTTCAAATGTATCAAAATGCGCTTTAATCTCGTGGTCCTAAATATGTCACGTGGAAAGTTTATTATGAAAAAAATGAGTCATTCTTTTTAAAACGAATTCAAAAAGAAAGTAGGTGTTTTTTTTTTAACAGAGGGAGTATAACGCAACGAAGACTTGAATGAGCATATCATTCCAAAAGATCAAACCATCACACCATCTCCCTCCATCCTTTTCATTTTTGAAGTTCTCATATTCTTTTGGGTGTATTGAAACTTGTCAAATAAAATTCTTAAAAGTTCTCATTAAGTCAAGTGATTTAAATATGTTAGTAGAAAACATTTAATTCTTTTAACTAAAAATTATATAAATACATAACTTATGTTTTCAATATTACAAAAAATTCTAATTCCCTAAATATATTACAAAAATTTCGCATGTACATAAAATGCTATATATATGTCGGTATGTATATTAATAGGGAGAGAGAGTAAAAGTAATTTAAAAAGTGGGAGAGAGTGTAATTACTTTTAAAAAGTTGATATTTATGTTATTTATACTTCTTTTAGACGTATTTTTTCAAATTAACAAACTTTTTACGTGTTTGTGCAAATATCCATTTGCCGAAAAAATTGTATATTAGTTTGCCCCACTCAAATATGTTTGAAAATGATATTAGTTATTTCGTGGAAATGTAGATAATCTTTAATTATAGTTGTATGTGTCTTTCTCTAGGATAAATTTGATAACAAGTAGATAATCTGTCTTTCTCCATAATTCTGCGATAAAACTTAAAATTGACATTATCTTTTTTGTTTTAATAAATATGCATTGAAATTAAGATCCACTTATTTTTGAATTAAAGAGAATATATCTCATGAAAAAATCAAGCAATTAGTTTAACTTTGGAGACAAAAAAATGAATGAGTAATACAAAATCACTAGACTAAAGTTATCATCAACACTAAAGTACTATAATCACAATTCACATACAATGAAAACTAGGTAGTGTACGATGTGAACTACTAAACTACATTGGATACGACATGATTGACTTTAAGGCTCATTTGGTAGAGTGTATAAGATTAATATTAAATAAAGTGTATTAATAATGTTTGTATTATTAATGCAAGTATTGATAATGTTGGTATTAATTACACATATTATTTTTCACATAATATTTAATTTGATGTATTAAAGATAATATATATCTGTATAATTTTTATAAAATGATGTTTTTTTACTGAATTGCCCTTTCTTCAACCCTTTTTTGTACACTCTGTTTTTAATGCATACAAACAGCAAAGCTCGAACAAATGGTGCAACATAATTTTTTGCAGAAGTTTTCTTCAAACTTTCCTTTCGGACCAACTGAAGATGTATCTATTTGGGAGGAGGAACCAAGTAGAAGATAACTGGAAGGTGCAGCCATAGGGAAAGAAATAGATGATGGACCCAGATTTGCAGTGCTAACGTGAAACTGAATTGCACCGCCACAACTAGACCTTGCAATTGCAGATTGGTCTCCTCCTACTTCGACTGCACTAAGGCTTGCCTGAATTGTCATTGACAACGGCGAAACCTTGACCGGCGATTTTGAAAACAATAGAAGATGTTCGCATCTCCATCTGTGCCAAATTGCTTCAGGATTTTCCTGATTCTAACTGTCTCATCTTTTGGTGGATTTACCATCCGAAGATAAAATGCCTTGAGGCTTCCCATCTGATATCAAATTTATTGCAGAAAATGAAAATAATTTCTTCTTGGATGAGCCCTTTTTATTGTATCTCATACTAGTTCATCAATCAACATCTTCTTTTTCACGGCAGAATACAAAGAGAGTAATTTTTAATATGGTGAGAAAAGAATAGGGAATGTGATATGGTGGAAAAAGAAGGGGGGAAATAGTTTAAGGATAATAATGTCATTTAATAATTTAATACATGTGTTGAACGTCTTGCATTGTTAATACATAAAAAATAGTATATATTACTAATACATACCTCAATACATAATAGAGTGTATAATTAGTGCAAGTATTAGTTATGCATAATTAAAAATATAATACCAAACAAAGTATTACTAATGCACAAAAACTAATGCATGCATTATATTTTTAATACACTCTACCAAATGGTCCTAAGTTACAAAAAACACTACTATGAGTATGGTAAGATAGAGGTCCACATACCACTATGAATTGTGGTGCGGTGAATAGGATTGCTTCACTCTTAATCAGAGGTTGAGGATTTGACTTTGGTATGAAGAAAATTCTGTTGGGAGCATTGTCATTTTAATGGACCTTACAATATATAATCCGAATTAATCGGGGCTCCAATGCGAATACTGAGTATCGGATGGGCAACCAAAAGAAAAAAAATAGAGGCCCACATCCCAAAGAGTGCTTCAATCTCCGAGGACACCTATTGACAAATCGCTATCAGTATTCCATGTTTCATCGGACATAACTATCATCACATTCACCGCTCCGCCCGTCGCTTTTACTCCCTCTTTTTTGTCACCGCCCCTATTTATTTCCCTACCATCTCCTATCAAAACTACTACGTAGTACTACTACTTAATTACTATTTTTTTTTTAAAGTATACACATTTATTTATAAAAATTTTAAAAACTTTTTTAAAAAATAAATTGGTAAAAATTTTTCTTTATTTTTATAATTTCTTAATTATCACATAAAATAAAATATACTTAAATAATATGAGACGGAGGGAATACGCTCACTTCTCTATCACACACCAAAAATATTATTCCATTTCGTCTTTGCTTGATCATTGTTAACCCAAAACATTCCTTAATATACTTCCTCCGTTTCAAATTATTCGTCCCATATTTTTTAATTTAATTTTCTATTTTACTTGTCTTTTTTAATTAATTAAGAGGAGATAATTTTTTTTATGTTATACCCTTTGCATTGATTATTTTTTCTTCAAATTAAAATGTAAACATCATTTAATAGGTTTACTATGATAAACTAGATGTGTTATTAATTATTATTCTTAATTAATGTGTCATCTCAATTTGGGACGGATAGTTTGGGATGGAGGGAGTAAGTAATAAATAATTTATTATATTCTTTTTGAAAATCAATACTTTAAAATATACATTAAATAATAATTATAGTTATTAATTAAAGATAAAAGTGGGTATAAACAATAAATTAAGACCAAAAAATTAAAGGAAAGGAAAAAAAATAACAGGAAATTACAGGATAACAAAACAAAATATGCATTGACAAAATGAAAATTTTGAAAATCATGAGTTACTGATTTTTCAAGAAATACTTACTTCTTCGTCTCAATTTATATAGTATTATTTTAATTTTTTGAGTTAAATGAACTTTTTTCAAAACCATAAATCTTTATATGTTTTTTAAGAAATTGAATTCTCAACTATTAATATGATTTGTGTTAATTTTATCTACTTAATTTTAAATACATAATTTTATGGTGGAATTCACGATGAAAAACTTTTAAATCCAATATTCAAATAATGCCACGTAAATGGTTGGGTATCATTATTACAATTTCCCCTCTCTCAGTCTCTATATAACAAAACAATATCTCTCCTTTTCAGTCCTTTTTTATACTACAAACTTTAGAACTCCAAAAGCTAGCTAGTGTATTCCCTTCGAGCTAGCTCAATATAGTTGCTCAAATCATATACACATAACGAACTGTCAATATAATTAAATAATAGTATAATACTCCTCTATATATGTTTTAGATTTCATTTCAAATTGAAAAATCAACAAGGAAAACGTGACATTCTGGATCTGCCATTAGCTAATGGCAGCAGCATTGGAGTGTTGGTCGAGTAGAGCAAGTATGGATGAAGACATGGTAGAACAAATTCTAATGAGTAACAACGACAGATCGGAGGCGCCGCCGGAAAATGGCTGCTCCGCCGGTGGCAACGGCGGTGGTAATGGAGGTTTGAAAGAGTCGTCGGCGATGCAGAAGCGTTTACAGAGGCTGAGCCGGAATGTATCGGAAGCTATTGCGTCGCTGAAAAACTCGCTTAACCTTGAATCGGGTCGTGAACCGGCGTCGGACCGGGTTGAGACTTGCCGGAAGCATGTTTGGGGAAGTGTAGTACGGGGATTAACTCAGCTTTATCCTGGTAGTCAACTTCCGGAGAAGCTTGTTTCTAATATTCGCAAGCATTACGACTCTTTTCCACTCAGGTTTTGCATTTCTACTATACTGTTTTTCTTAGTTATAAACTCGTCATTGCTTAGAGATTTTCATAGTGAATATATACGTATAAAAAAAAATTATCATGTTTCTAGATATGCATTATGACATTGGCGGATCTAAGATTTAGATCATAGTCGATAAAATAATTGCAGGTTGGATGTGATAAGGCGGGATATCCAGATTAAGCGTGTGGTAAAATTTATATTGTGTTTGATTGATGGTTATGCAGTATAAATTTTATCCTAGGAGATATATTTGTACCGTAGACTAAACGTAGTATAAATTTTATCTCACGCTTAATCCTGAGATATATCACCTTATCCTGTTTACCAAACTACTCCTTAGAGTGTGAGTTCCAAATGTATGTGTAATCTAGCTATAGCTATTTTTCTTTTGGGACCTATATATAGTGTTTGACTTGTGAGTTCTGCAGTACTCCTGCACTGTTTGTGTTACAGTATATACATGATCATGAGCATCAAAATGAAAATGGCTTAATGTAGTGTTATGATGATTGAGAATTCATATAATCGATTTCCACTAGTTTGAGATTGAGGCTTACTAGTAGTAGTCGTTGCTGTTATGTGTACATAGTTTGGACCAAGAGTACTGGTTGGTTGAACTGCCACAAGCTAGATAGTTTCCTATTGTGTGCCACCATATAATTTCTTGACTTTGGTGTTGATTGTTTTGGTCTTGGCATTTTCCTATATACTTGGCTTGTTTTGATAGCTATGGGCAAGCTGGATTCGAAATGAAGGATGTCTTTCTACATATTAGATTGATAGAGCAGGCATCCGCGGAGGACCACCCAGCCATTATGATACAAGAGGTGTCTGATGATGAAGTCCAAGGGTCAATTTTCAAGTTGACATTTGCATGTAACTCCTCTATTTCGTGGCCTGCAATGTCCGGGGCGCTCGACAACGCCTCAATTTGCTGTAAAAAGATACAGATCTTTGAAAAGAAAGGTTGTACATTGGGTGTTGTGATGCTTTTGGTTCAACCTGGAAAAGAAAAAATGTTTAAAGCTCGTATCGAGAATGTTCTTAAATCAGCCGTTAAGAAGCCAAAATCTACTTCAATGAAGAAGCTACCATTTGGGCTTTGTGGGAGTCAAGAAGAGAACACAAAGAACAGAGAATATGGAGAAACTGAAGAGGATTCTGGGCAGCCAGCTTACAGAAATGGGTTTGAGAATTCCAGCCCAAAGGTCCAGCTTCAAATGCCTTTACCTACTTCTTCATTTACGGTCTCGGTGGATGAATGGCAGACTGTGTTATCTGGTGGGGAAGAGATTGGGAAGTGGTTATTGAGCTCTGATAATCTTGAGTTCATTGATCAGATCGGACCTAGTACATTCAAAGGGGTATACAAGGGAAAAAGAGTTACAATTGAGAAGCTCAGGGGGTGTGACAAAGGAATTTCCTATGAGTTTGTGCTTCGAAAAGATTTATTGGAGCTGATGACTTGCGGGCACAAGAGTATATTGCAATTTTTCGGTGTCTGCATCAACGAAAATCATGGATTGTGTGTTCTGACTAAGTTGATGGAAGCTGGATCAGTTTATGACTTATTACTAAAGAAAAAGAAACTCCAGACTAAAGAAATAATGAGGATTGCCACTGATGTAGCTGAGGGAATCAAGTTCATGAATGATCATGGAGTTGCATATAGAGATCTCAATACACAGAGGATCCATTTAGACAAAAATGGGAATGCTTGCTTGGGTGATATGGGCATAGTAGCTGCTTGCAGGAGTATTGAAGAGGCCATGGAGTATGAGACTGATGGTTATAGATGGCTAGCTCCTGAGGTTTGTTATATTCTACATCCAATTTGATCCATATATACTTTCATATGTTCTCTTTATTCTGGAATATGCAGTTAAGTTTTTGGATATATTTGAAAAAGGCTATTCTTGGGATGGTACCAACTTTATTTCATGGTTAGCTCTCAGACTGCCTTGCAGTTTGAGGGTAGTGATAGACTGAGGTGGAAAAGTATTGGGGTCTTTTGTTCCTTTTCTGACAGAGCACTTCAGATGAAATTTCTTATACCAAATAAAAGTTAAACATAAGTGGGGGAACTTAAGTAATAATTGGAAGTATAAGAAAGTATTTTGCATATGCTGCGAGGTTCATACTTAGGTGATGGCTTCAAGATTCTGTATTGATGCCATCCAGATAAATTTAGAATCCTTACATAACAATGTGATCCGCTTTCACTGTGCTACACTTTTTAATTGGACAGCATTTTAATGGAATGGAGATAGTAGATTCGTCTGAAAGGTGCGAACCGAATTTAATGGTACATATAATTTTTTTTAGGCTGTGACAATGGGGTTCACGATGTCAAAGATTGTTTTTTTCACATGAGTTCTGAGCTAACTTGGTAGAATCTTTCCATATTTACTGTGGTAGCCCGAGTAAACAGTCTTCAATGCCAAACTGAGTACCAGCTTAGGTAGCGGAAGCTGAGAGCTCTTATAAGACTATACCTGGACCCTAGTTTATCTTTTTTGGCCCTTTGGAGATGAGAGAAAGGACCGTGCGAAGAAAGGGAGAGTTCTTCTCCGTTGGATGTGCTAAATCTACCTGAAAGTGAAGTCAATGGAGGCACCCTATAGATTTTGGAGGCCATGGGAGGTTGAAATGGCTTGCCGTAATGGCCAACATACTGTTATGGTGCTTGGGTGTACTGTAATAAGAGGGGAAAACACAATGATCAGTTTCTACAACGACTAGAACTATGTCAAATTAGTTAAGTTAAATGAATCTTCCGTATCTATTCTGCTCCATTTGGGCCCGTCTCTTTCTACTACCAATTACTTGTCTTTTTTGGCAAACTAAGGTTCTCTAAAACTAGGATTCTCTGAACCAGCCCCACAGCAATGACAGTTTCTGTACTATAAAAATTTCAAGTTAGTGTTCAATGAGTGGCATGTGATGTTTTATGGTCCGTAAGGTGCCCCATTCTTGGCCAAAAAGTATCATCTACAATTTTGTTGAGAAGCATTTTCCGTGTTATCGATACATAAAGGGAAGGGGAAAATTGCCCTTTATTTCCACAAGATGAGTAGTTTAATTATTCTTAAGAGGAGAAAAGTTCTGATTTTCGTTACTATTCTGAAGCATAACAACGTCTTCATTGGAGTATCTAAGTTGACCTTTTGATGATTATCTACTAATAAAAACGTTGCCACTAATCCTGGCATGATTTTTTAGCATGCGCAGCATGTTATCATATTTGCTTTTGCTTTTGCTTTATTTGCTTTATGGACTTAGCACTTATGTTCTGCTGCATGATTATGTACTTTTGTTTTTTTTATTCTAGCAAACAATTGTGAGTTGATTTCTCTTAGTGGAGCCCATTTTTAATTGAAGATGCAAATCCTTATGGATGTTTGGTAGACTTTCATTCTGGTGCTACAGTTTTTACCTTTCTATTTCTGGGGACAATTTTCAAATGAATTTATGCAATTCTTTAGGGGAAATTGTGATATTGGCTAATTCCAATTTTATTTTTGTAATATTATCATACTAAACATCACAAGTACGGGTAAGGTCTGCGTACACCGTACCTTCCCCAGACCCCACTTGTGGGATCACACTGGGTTATGTTGTTGAATGTCATACTAAACATCTCAGTAAGCATCTGCTAACAAGAAAACTATGTGTCTACCTCTCTTATTATTTGATACTTCTACTTATTTGAAGTCAATAATCCATTAAATTTTCGAAAATTTGTTAGTGGAGGGACCAACAACAACAACAAACCCAGTGTATTCCCACCTAGTGGGGTCTGGGGGGTAGAGAAGTAGAAAGGTTGTTTCCGATAGACCCCGGCTCAAGACAAGGAGTGGAGGGACCAAAATTGCATAATTCTATTAATTAAAATATATAATTGTATTAATTGAATATGTTTAATCCTATATCATGAGGACGAAATTGATGTCAATCCTTTTAGAGCTACAATTGACAGTTGCAGAACATGCTAGTTCTTTTAATAAAGTAGCTTGTTATATGATTGCATGTAATGTTATCTAATAGACTCCCTGCCTCAGATGTTGATATGCTAAGTTTTGGTTGTTGTTTATCAAAGAAGTAATGCATCATGAGCTGTTTTTTTGATGCACAATGAATGATAAAAGCAATATTTTTCACGTTCTTAACAAATTTTTTGGGTTGTAACAGATAATTGCAGGTGACCCTGAAAGTGTTAGAGAGACTTGGATGAGTAATGTGTATAGTTTCGGAATGATTATATGGGAATTAGTGGCTGGCGAGGTAGCATATTCTGCTTACTCGCCAGTACAGGCTGCTGTTGGAATTGCTGCTTGTGGGCTTAGACCTGAAATACCAAAGGATTGCCCACAAGTTTTGAGATCTCTTATGATCAAGTGTTGGGACAACTGTCCATCAAATCGTCCTCAGTTCGCAGAAATTCTGTCAACATTGGTACGTTCTAGCAGTAATAGCAACAGTAAGACTAGGTAATTAAAGCTATTTCCATCTCATAAAATGTAAAAGAGGCTGTGCAACCCCTCATGTAGATCCTTTTGTAGCAATGCAAATTAAATCCTTCCTTGATTAATGAAAAGTATCCTCCTATCATCATTTAATGAAAGGAAAACACAAAGGAAAAAAAGTTTACTGGATTTTCCCCTCTGGAATGTCTTTCTAGTTTATGAGTTTATGTTGTGTGGTAGAGACATGATTGGTTGAATCACATCTGGTCTCTCCTAGTCCTATTATGCTTGTCAATTATCATTATTAGTTACTTTTCTTGTTGTCTGTACTGTGAGTTGACAAACTAGCATAAAGTAGAAAAAGACAGAAAAATAAGTATTGAGGCATGAGAGACCACAACAAGGTCTTTAGTAATTTAGGCCTTTTGTGTTTAGCTGCACTTTATGTTTTCATGGTGGCTAACTAAGGGTCCCAGTTAGGGTCCCTTCTGTTCTGTTTTTCCTTATCAAAAGAAAAAACAAAGGAATATGACATGAACCTTTTTCCCATAAGTTAAAAGATCTAAATGACACTTAAAACTGTTACCATCTCAAAAAGATCCAAATGGACTACCTTTTGAAGGCAGATTCAATTGGGCCTTTAACCACAAGTGTAAGCTTCCAATTCAGTTACTTGCTTTCTTCTATCTGGCAGTATACTTCCCATGTAGTCAAGAAATTTTTGAGGTCTTAATTGTTACAAATACATTGTAGATCACTACAATATTTACTAGAGCTCGAACGAATTTAATTGTTTTCTTAACGCATTGAGCTTTGAGTTTGAAATGGGTAAAATTCTGCATGGAAGTTCATGTTAGTGCAAGCAGACATTGAGAAATAAGGAGATTTGACTTTTGAGACACATCAAAACATTACTTGTAAAATTTTTCTATAGTAAATCAAAGAATCAGGGTAGGAAAAAAATACGTATTTTTGTCACTTTAACATGTTTAATTTGTATGTTTTCTCACCTCAATATATGGTTTAAGCGCGGTAAATTAATGTAGTTTCGTGTAAACAGAAGAGTGTTGGTGGCCAGTATTTTCCTTCTCACATTTCATCCAGGTTTAGCATGAGGGAGCTAAATTCAAGAAAGATTGTTGGGCTGGTCCATTACCATTTATTTCAAGTCCGTTAGTAGGCCTAGCCCAATTGTACGATAGACCCCGTATCAGCTCGGCCCATTACTAGAACTGACCAATGACCCTGATGATTTTGAAGAGGTAATAATGCGTATATAAATTGTAAAGCTCAGATGTGTTCTAATTGAGACCGATGTGTCTGATAAAAGAAGGTGATATATTTTGTGCGGTTAACTTATATACTTACTGGACGCCTGAAAATACACAAACTTTTCTGAAATTTAAGTTGGAAGTATTTAATAGCAACGTTTTATCCTGTGTTCATGTGCTCGACTGAAACAAACAATAGCTCCAGTGGTGTATAAATAATATTAATTGATATGTGTAAGAAATTATCGATATATACAGCCTTTATAATAACACCAATTATTATCAAATTGAAATGAAATAGACGTGTCAATCTTATCCACATATAAAATGAATTTCGTTGAGAAATTTATTAGTGATTGAGACACCTTCGTGACAAAGAAAGGAATACAAGTTCTTGCGATTGATAAATTAAATGATTTCCTTCTCTAACAAAATTATTTATTTATTTATTTTTCTTAGTCTCTAACAAAAGTTATTGTTAGAGTTCATTTATGATTATTCTTGTTGCAACAATTATCTCGAATGGGAAGGTTCTAAAGTATGTAACGAAATATTGCTCTCTTTTACAAAATAAAAGGTTGGGAAAAAGGGATAATTAATTGAAAATATGTCAAAAGTAAAAAAAAGTGAAACAAAAAGCAGGGTGAAGGCAAGTACTGCTTTTATTGTCTTTTTTGGGTCATTAACTCATGATATATAATACTCCTCCTAACTTTTAAGCTCTAAAAAAAAAATTAGAACTTTTTCCCGATATCCTCATAATTGTCTTCCATAGTGTTTGAGGATAACCAAACACTACCAAAATAACATGAATTACGGCTTCAAATAGCTTCTCGTAGAATTGCAAGACTACGTACAATAAATTTTTTAGTTTGATTTATTTTTTTAAACTTCGTGCATAATGCAAGCTAAGTACACCAATCGGTTTGTCCCTTTTTCTTCTTGCTACAAAACTCAATAACAGAGGGTGAGAATATATTCATTATTGTTGACGCAAAATATTTTTGTAGTAAGATCATATCACATCTTTTGTTATAATTAAGAGAATAATAAATGCATATATACTATATACTCTGCACGAACTAATTTGGAATTCTAATTCCATTTTCCAAAAAGAATGAGCCAATTTGGCAAAACCTGAGGTGTTGGAGCTTTTAAGTTATATATATCGTCATGCATTATTCGATTACTTCTATTTGTTATAGCGAATTTTATATTATCAGGATAACAAACTAGTGACGAAACTAGAGCACGGTCTGTGGGATCACATGAATCGAATAATTTTTGGTCCATTCTTGTATATATAAATAAGAAACTAATAAATATTATTTGTAAAATTTGAAAGTAAACCTACTTATTATTGTATACTAACAATACCCAAACAAAAACAAAACTTAATAACTCCTAAATTTTAAAACTATTATTATAAATCTCACATTTTAAGTATATTTATATATAAATATCTTTTGAATGATTTTATCACGCAAAAAAACTCTACACTAACTATATATATATATATATAAATATATAATATTAGACTCGTGTGAAAGAAGGGGAGCATGTGAGTGAGGAAAGTAGCTAGAGAGTTGGTTTGTTAATATGGTTGGAAATAAATAAAAAGAGTAGAAGAAGCACATGCAACTTTTCAGAAACCACTTACTTTGGTTGTGTGAAATATGTATCACCTAACCTTTACCTTTCAGCAATCTCTCTTTTTATTGCAGAATATATGATCCAATCTAACCCCCCTCGTGCCCTCTAATCATTTACTTACATGGTCCACTCCCAACCCCCCTCCAAACACACAACAAAAAACAAAAAAATGCATAATGTTTTTTTAACATCTCAGTCTACTTATGTGAATCTTGATTATTAATTTCAAAGATAAAAAAGAACAAAGAAATGCATAGTGTTTTTCTTTTTTGGTTCAGCGTCTCAGTTTACTTACGTGCATCTTGATTATTAACCCCAAACACAAAAAAGAACAAAGAAATGCATAGTGTTATTTTTGGTTGAGCGTCTCAGTCTACTTATGTGCATCTTGATTATTAAGTCCAAACATAAAATATAAAAAACAGAGAAATGCATAGTGTTTTTTTTGGGGGTTGAGCGTCTCAGTCTACTTACATGCATCTTGATTATTAATTCCAAACACAAAAAAGTATAAAGAAATGCATAGTGTTTTTTGATTGACCGTCTCAATCTACTTACGTGCATCTTGATTATTAACCCCAAACACACACAAAAAAACAAAGAAATGCAAAGCATTTTTTTTTTTGGTTGGGCGTCTCAGTCAACTTACGTGCATCTTGATTATTAACTCGAAACACACACAAAAAAAAATAAAATAAAGAAATGCAAAGTGTTTTTTTGTTTGGTTGGACGTCTCAGTCTACTTTCGTGCATCTTGATTATTAACCCAAAACACACACAAAAAAAACAAAGAAATGCAAAGTGTTTTTTTTTGGTTGGACGTCTCAGTCTACTTCCGTGCATCTTGATTATTAACTCCAAACATAAAAAAAACAAAGAAATGCATATTTTTTTTTTTTGAGGGGAGGGGGGGAGGGGGGGCGATGAACTTATCTCAATCTACTTACATGCATCTTGATTATTTTACTAAGTACCTATGATTTACAGGCAAACGCAATACTATGACATCTAGTTCATTGGATTAAACCAAGTCTTTCGATGTAGAACAGACTTATTAAAATTGTAAATAATAGATATCAATCTATAATTTTAAGTATATAGTGATCATTTCAATCTAAGAATCATATGGCATTTGGTTATGGAAATTAATTAGGGGGTTATCCATAAGCTTAGAATTAAACTTATCCAGTGCTTCATTGTAAGTTTTTTTTTTTTTTTTAAATTATTGTTATTATTTTTCTTACTTCTTCCTTGGTGCTTCCACTTTTTTTGGTGTTTTGATTATTGGAGTTCACAATTTTAGAGTTAGAGATGAAGCTTTAGAACAATTCTTTTTCTCTTTTGATTGTGAATATTATCTAAACTTAGAATAAAATTTATATCAATATGATGAGATTATCTTTCCTCTAAATAAAAAAGAAGGATCTGATACATATAAGGAAAATGAATCAAGTATATTCAAAGTTAATTAGGTACTCCATCCCCTATTTTAAAGAAAATTATAAGACATTCTTTTCTTTATATGCCCTTTTCAAGGAAATCTAGTTTTTTTTTTTTTTTTTTTTTTTTTTTATATATTTATGAACATTTTAAATTAATGTACCCTGCATTAAAATAATATTATACAAACAACATAATTATTGAAGATCATACAATTGTAAAGGTACTTTTGATGTATATTATCTCTATATACAGTAGCTTATTTGTCAGTTTCTTTTTCAAATTTGGAGTCTAGTCAAAACACTTTATAATTACAATTGGAAGTAGTATTTCTTTCGATATATATATACTTATCGATGATTATAATTAAAATGAACATCCCAACAACAACATTCCAATATAATGCTACAAAATATATTTGTAACTAAATAACAAATATAGATATGAAAAATATATATTTTATATCTATTTAATCGATATAAACATGAAATATATAAAATTTAATGTGTTTTTTTATAATATCTTCAAAGTCAAGGTGGATAAGAATCTTTCTGAGGGCTACCAAAAGATTAGACAAGAATATAATTGATCCAACTTATGATTAGTAGTTTTCTCTGTGGTGATAAACACATGCCACTTTATATTAGTACCAATTACTAATTTAGTATCTAAATCAAACTTGTTGAGACTGAAGCTTCAGCCTAAAGCTGGGATATGTTTTCATCTTTAGGTGGTTGTATTAAATCAAGAAAGGTAAGAAAATGTACACATATGTTTGTACATATTTTTTCCCATCAGATATCCGATACCCATATTGAAATTTGATTAATTCAAATTCATGTCGGAAAGTCCACTATGGGGTAAAATGCTCCCTACCAAAGGCAACTTCGTACCCGAGACTTGAATCCAAGACATCTGGTTAGTGATAAAGAGGTATCACTCCACTCCACCACATTTGGTGGTATATTTATACAATTTAGTACTATGTATGCCTAAATTGCCACTTCTTAGAAAAATAATTTAGCAAAAAAAAAAAAAAAGGAAATAGAACAAGCTTAGAGCTAGAGTTTTAGTCACTAGATCGAATTCAATAGCTTTAATTAAAACTCTGTATTTATGTTATGAACTATGAAACCACTTACTATGTGTATAAAATTATTCGAAATCCAATTGGGTGTGTTTTCTAAAATTCACAAATCCTTAAATTCAAAATTCTGAATCCACCTCGAAAAAAATTATTCATAGCAACTTTTGCTAACATCCTCGAAATGTATAAAAAAAAATTTCTCTCGACAATCCACATGCTTGCTTATCTAAATAGTTATATAGGTTTTATAATATAGTGACTTTTGAGTTTGAAATGTTACTATTGTACCAAACTTCTTTTTCATTTTGAATCACTATTATTGATCAAGTAGATATCCAACATTTAAGATTGTTCAGTAATATTAAACTATAATGTCAACGTTGTGAGGACCTGTTTTTTGAGGCCAACATTTTAGTGTATAAATTCAATATGATTTTTGAACAATTTATCACCTGAGTTAACTTTTATTATTACACAAATTTTGTTAAAAATCTCACGTTTAACTAATAAATTCATAATTCCTCCAACCCCTAAACGTTTAATGGATTATTATTGGATCGGTATCATTTTCTTAACGGAACAATTTGGATTGTAATTCAAATTTGACCCATCCCTTAAAGGGGTAAATTTTAGTATTATACTCAACTGGTCGATTGATCAACCCGTGATCTCGTGATATTCATGTGTTTGATGTGTTCTAAAGGTAAAATAATATTTTTTTTAAATGCCTCAAACTAGAAATTCGACCTCTGCAAAATGAATTTTAAAAAAATGATCCTACAAAAATTGTTTATGTGTTATTTTTAATTTTGTTATACATAAAAATAAAATCTCATAACAAAATTATAAATTTTAAAGTAAATTTATAAAATCACATAAAACTCTAACGGGAACTGTATATTAAAATTTTAAATCATAGAAGTTTATTTAATTTTGGGAAATTAGTTCTGGCTAGTGGCTACAAGGCAGAGTTTGGTAGCCAAATTCCGAAATATCTCAATTTATGATTTTGTTGACCTTTTATTTTAGAAGAACAATAAAGTTTGATAAATTATTGCATTGGAATTTTGTATAGACTAATGATTGTATAGACTAATGATTGGAAGTAATAGCATATTTGATAGTTCATTGAAAATAAGTTATTCATAATAATAAATTTGTATGTAAAATATATATAGCACGTGAATTTATGATTTTTTTTAAATAAATATTTTTCTTAAAAAAATTAGGTAAATGTATTTTTATATATTTTATTGATATGTATTATATTTTGGAACTCATGCAAATACGAAGGCCAAATGATGTAATTAATTGAATGTTGAGTTATTTATTTTGAAGACTATAGATCAATTTTCATTTGATACATTAGCATGACCGGCATAACTCTAATCGATTACCAAATGATCTTTTAATTACACGTTATGCCCTTATAAATAAATTTGTCTTTAATCTTTACCCTTCAAATGAATTATTAGTTTTTAATTTTACCTTTTAACAAGTGAATTTATGTCTAACATGCATAACTTAAATTAAATTTGATATAATTTGTGAGATATTATAATATGAAGATATAATTTTATGTCACCAAAAATTTTTAATTACAAAAGATCAAAAGTAAAGTACAAAATAGAGACAAAAGTACAAAATGACCCTGTGGAATCACAAGGATTAGATGGACTTGTTAAAAGTAAATTCTTTCACGTTCTTCTATTATTATGGTAACACTCCATACTACTAAATACTAATATCACGTTAATTGCACATATCAACACTAAGACAAACCGACGAAGCTAGGAAAGAAGTATCTATGTCATGCCTTGGCAGGTGAATATGAGAGAGAGGCTGTTGAGATCAATGTGAAAATAAGAATGCCGAATCCACATTCTCTTGATCAGGTCTTGAATGAGACCGATGGTAAGTTATATGATCAATGGGATTAGTCGGCTAGAGAGTGGGGCTATTCTTCTTCCGAGGAGAAAAAAGACGGATTCTTAATCTGATGGGGGATACGGGCTTTAGAAGCAGGGATTAGGAATGGGCTTCTCTTATGGGATTCAAACCCATGATACAAGAAGGTTGCAAAGAAGAGAGCGAAGCTCCTCTCCAACCAATCAAGTGGGCCTGCCAGACATCGGTACAACCAAGGAGAACGAGAATCGAATCGATTGAATCACAAAGATCTATTCACTTATATATATAGAAGAAGAGGATCAGAAGCATCCAGCAGCGCCTCGCTGATTTAGAATTCGAACACAAAATGGCCAAAGAAAAAGAAGGTTTGAGCCGAAAAGAGCTCTTCATCCCAGGTGACAGGAATCCTCTGAGGTCAGTTGAACAGGCGAATCCAACTCGTGAGAAGGAATCCAAGCACGAATTGACGTAACATGAAACCTATTAGGCCAAAAGCTCCATAGAGAGCAACAAAAGTACACAGACCCTCCAATTGACACCAACTAAAATAATTTCTTTTTTCCTTTACTTGTTGATGTAAAACCATCTTCCATTCAATAGAAAATTCTTTCAATTCAACGAAAGAGACCGGAGTCAACCTTACTCCCTTCATTTGAGTTGGAGGTCCGAACCTACAATATCACCGTTATAAGCGGTACATAGTTGGTTCTCATCCTTCAGAAACTACGAGTGTAATAAGAGCCTTTAGGCGGGGATAGGTTCATAGGAGGCTCAATCTTTCACCATTCAGGAATAATTGAAAGTAAATGTGATCGTAGATAAAAGGAACGAGGGGAAAAATCGATGAGGCGAGTGTTTTTTGAGGTAGTGAAGCACTAAGAAACTCTTTTAGCATGTCTGGGAGCTATGGAAGAGGAGAAAGAAAAGTGTTTGCTAACAAAAAGTAACTTTGACCTTTTATATTTTTATTGTCATCTAAAATATTCACATGATTTCATATACATTTAGTTACTAAGCAAATATCGGTCAAAATTATTGAGGAAATCATATTTAAAGTAGATTAATATCATTGCTGTTGCTATTACTGTTATTACTCTATTTGTTTCCCTTTTGTCTTACTTCTTAACTACAATATATTTAAAAGAGAATCATAATTTTATATATTTAGTAATTCTTAATTTAAATATTTCTCATTAAGAGCATTTTGAGTCCATTATACATATCTTTAGTTGGTTGAAACTTGTGTTTAAATTTATATTTTTATTTTATTAAATTATTTTACCATAGTAAATTGAATTGGTCTAGCATAAATGCTTGGTGATGCTACACGTTCATCTCTTTAGTTTAATATTGGTATTTGTTATAAATGTATTTACATTATAGTGAAGATCTATCAAGATCTACTTTGATATCTGTTAGGATTTGGAGTATCTGCCTTTTACTCAGACTAGGAGTAAATTTTCTCTTTAAATAGAGGTACTCTCTCTATTCTTCTTCTTTATTCTTTCTTGTTTTATGATACGTTATCAGCACGAGACTCTGCCAAATAAGGTGAAATTATTAATCTAAAGATAATTTATCTGAAGGTAATTTCAAGCACGAGACTCTGCAAAACAAGGTGAGATTATTAATCTAAACGTAATTTCAAGGTTAGTAATTTCTTATGTTATCTGTCTTTTGCTACAAATAATATAACTATTGTTTGATTTGAGGAAAAATAATTGATTTAGAATCATTTATGTTTTAAATTTATTCATCAAGAAAAATATTATCAAAAGGGATGATAATATGTTGGGTTCAAGTCTCATTGATTTATGCCTAAGACGCCTTTATATGGGTAAGACGTTGAGTTTGAATCTCAATGCACCATACTAATGATATTATGATGGCTAAGGCAAAATAATGGGTATTTGGTGAAAAGGCATGAAATTCAACCCATTGAATATGCTCCATTCCATGAAGTGAATGTGGTAGCAATATATGATAAATCTGGAATATGACAACTTACATCATTCTTGAAGTGTATGTGATAGTAGTTCATAATATGTCTGAAAGAAGACAAGCGATTGAATGCATGAATATACACATGGAGGGACAATGTGATAATGATCATCAAAAGTGATGATATTTTTGCACGCATATTATGATCATAAGATATGTTAGAGAAAAATTCTCTAGATCATATGTATGCCTCGATTTGCTCCTGAAGTAGCAATATTTTGAAAGAATTAAGCTATCAAAATTTGATAGACTTAAGACATGATTATATTTCATTCCTGGGAAATGAGAAGCTTATTAATGCAAACGTGCACTTGATTGTGATGGTATCGCAACTCACCTCTGAATAATTGAGAAAAGTTATTTTAAAATCTTTTTCTGAAGTAGTAAATCTGAAATTTATTTGTGTAATAGTAAATCTGAAATTTACTAAAGTAAAAAGTACATGTCATGGTAAACTTGGAGTTTACTAGCATAAAAATTCATAAGTTGACATGAACGATTGCGACATCTTAAAGATGTGCATATTAAGTATTAAACATATATTGAAGAATTCGAAAATGCTTCATAAACTTTAATTTTACTTGTTCTCATGATACGGTGGTTGGACCAACTAATTTTGGTATTGGATCCCTTAAAATCTGAAAAATATGGGCCCGTTCACCAGTCATGTGATCAATTAAGATGCATCGATATGAGATGATCACTTATGCGTTTATTGTCAACCTGCAGTTTGACATTCATAAAGTTGCTTGCTCAATAAAATTGAGTTAAGAGCATAATTTTCAGATTGTGTAATCAAGACAATTTATCTTGATAATGATAGTTTAATATTGAATGCCTTCGATAAATAGCTAAACCATTACTAATGAGAACAAAGCTTCATGTGTTGATCTAAAACATGATATGTTGCATACAATAACACTTGTATGCATTAGGCCAATAAATTATGATTATTTCTTTCCTCTCAATTGGTTTAAGGTCAGGAACCAACTATTTCATCTAATAGTTTTGATGTGCGGTATATGATTAATGAATATACCATAATGCACAAAGATGGATTCCTCAAAGAAGATGGAGGATGTATGTTAGTTTTCCTAACATATTGAGGAGATTATAAGCAACTATGAAATATGTTAGGAATTATCATCAGATCCTCATTCAAAAGATAATTCAAGTCAAATGTCGAAAGCATCTCATGCTTAAGCTGCACGTGCTCCTATTTTGCGTCCTTGAAGGACAAAATCTATGCATGCGTGAAACATGGTAGACTAATCGGTTCTCAATGAAATAATCCTTGAAAAGAATAAGGAGCAAATAATCATAATAAAAAGGCAATGTGCTCTTGAAAAGCTTACGACATAACACTTTATGAAACCTTATGAGAGGTTCAGGTACCTGAAAAATAATGAAGTGATAAGATCTCAAAATGTTATGTCACATTATGAACCGATACAAAATGATATATCATTAACGATATCTTTGATATGATATTGACGTAATATTGTAAAAGATTTACGAGGATCTGAATTTTACGTTTATTTAAGCATGCTGACGTAGAAATATTTACAAGTGACATGAAAATATGCATCTTGGTAAGTGTAAAACTTATTTGATTTGTAGTCCATACAATTGAAGATGCCACATATGAAATGTTGAATATTGTCAGATGACAAAATTTAAATGAACACTTTTTAAGGATTCAAAATGTTTGAAGCATATAAAAGTTTCTGGGAAACTTATTTAGAATCCTTATACTGTATAAGCTTATAGCTTGAAAATTGTTGAAACTCTTGGAGAGTTTTCAGAGCAATAGATTATTTGTTGACATGAAAAATATACCGAATTAAATTGGTTATGAAGTACCATATCTTAGTCCAATTAGTGTACTAATGTATCTTGCAAATACTACAAGGCCTGATATAGCCTTTTCAGTTAATTTGTTAGCAAGATATAGTTCTGCTCCTATTAGAAGACATCGAAATGAGATCAAACACATGATTTTATTCTAAAGCCTGCAATCTTAATTTTTTTGGTTATGCTGATACTGAGTACTTATCTGACCCATATAAAGCTCGATCTCAAACAAGCTATGTGTTTACATGTGGGGATACTGCCATATCTTGGAGATATACAAAGCAGTCTGTCGTAGCCACTTCATCTACCATGCCGAGATAATAGCTATTCATGAAGCAAGCCGAAAATGTGTATGGTTGAGGTCCATGATACATCTCATTTGAGAAAAATATGGTTTAAAATGTGATAATGTACCCACAGTTTTATACAGAGATAATGCAACATACATAGCACATCTTAATAGAGGATTCATAAAAGAAGATAGAACGAAGCACACTTCATCAAAGTTTTTCTACATACATGAGCTACAAAAGAATGCTGATATTAACGTGCAACAGATTCGTTCAAGTGACAATGTGGCTGATTTATCCAAGGATGATCTCATTAGGGGGAGTTAATACACATTGTACTCTTTTTTCCTTACGAGGTTTTGTCCCACTGGGTTTTCCTTATAAGATTTTTAATGAGGCATCCTATATGCGTATTGTTAGAGATGTGTACTCTTTTTTCTTCACTAGATTTTTTCCTACTGGATTTTTCTAGTAAGATTTTAACAAGGCGCATTATGTACTAATTAGACACTTAAGGGGGAGTGTTATAAATGTATTTACAGTATAGTGAATGTCTATCAAGATCTATCAAGATCTATTTTGATATCTATTAGGATTTGAAGCATCTGTCTTTTACTCAGATTAGAAGTAAATTTTTTCTTTAAATAGAGGGGTTTTGTTCATTGTATTATCAATCTGATGATCTCTCAAGAGAAATAAGAATTACTCTCTCTATTCTCTCCATTCTTCTTCTTTATTCTTTCTTGTTTTATAACAGTATTGTTATTGTTATTAGTATGACTAATTGTCACGACCGGAGCCGGGGCCCTAACCGTAACGAGCATCCCAAACCATGAAGTCCCGAGCGCTCTTCTAAATATGGTAATCATGCACAATATTTGTATAATATAAGAAAATTTGCGAAAAACAATACAAGACAGAACCATGGTCAATCTCATAAACTTGAACAATTTAAAAAGGAAAATTCTGAATATTCCAAACATGTGACAACCATCTGCGAAATCTCTAACATTACAATAACCATCTTAAGTCTGAAACAAAACTGGGACAAGGCCTCCAGTAGACCATAAAAGAAAAAAACAAGGAAATTTGAAAATCCGGCCTTCCGAATTAGAGAAGGCTCACCAATTGCAACTTCTGACAAGTCAATCTACTGCTTAACGGGACCCAGGACTGTGTCTCAGAATCCTGAAATATAGGGGGTCAATACAGATGTACTGGTACGCAGAGCAATCCAAAATAATGCTTTTTTATATAAATAAAATAGTTGAGAGCAGGTCGTAAAATATCATGCATGATATGGTTCAAAACACATGGGCACTTCTTTGATAATCATAAAACATTCTTGTCAATGCAGTTTCCGATCTTTGTATTACTTCAAAGTTAGGGGGAACTCTCCTACAAGTCTGATATTCCACGGGCTATATGGAATTCGCTATTGACGTGGCGGGGAAGCCCCCAACCCAAGTTTGCCGCAAGGGTTGGAGTGTCTGAGTCAGATAGGCTACAGGGCTTTAGGCCAGCGTAAAATCCCTCTAAGGGATTAAATAACCCGTATCGGTAAAACATGGTTTCGGGCAATAAGTAGTCTGAACTCGTGCCTTTTTCGGGGAACCACCTAACATCTCTTTATGCCCATTTTTAACTATTTCTAAACATGCATCATTCTAAGTTTCAAAATCTGAAAATCTGATTGCAAACATGCATTTTGTTCTGTTTTGAATTACCATGGCATTATCTGAGTTTGCGTCGTCACACCAAGACTTGCAAGTCATATTTCTGAGCCATAATGTATCATGCATACTTCTTTCATTAAAACACAATTCAGACCACCCAAACATTCAAATAGTATAAGAGATTTCATGTTCTGAAACACAAGTCAAAACTATGCAAAGATTCTCATTCTTTCATCAAACATGTGGTGGTCATGTATTTTTTTTTTTTGAAAAACCATGCAATCTTTCATTATATATATATTCAACATTTATCAACATGAACAACCCTCTCTTTTGAATTCAAAATCATATTCAAGTCATAACATAATCAAGACATTCGTATCATGTTTTTCAAGATGCATTCGAAATAATCCATATCATATTAAAAATGCAAAAAATTATAACAAGAAAGGGATTCTCTATGATTCATGCTCTCAATTAAACATTCAAACCCAATTTTCATACATACATATATATATACGAGTACAATTCAATTTGGGGAAAAGGCCTCAAGGCCAAAACAATAGTGTCATTAAAACATTCATAAAACAACATTGTAATATAAATTCTAAAACTCCTTCGAAATTCATGATTTCACCATATTTAAATGTTGTTGAACAATTTTCTTAAGCCCAAGTAGTTTTAGGAAAATCCCACGTATCTTAGATTACTTAGATTGAAGGATGGAACCTAGATCTTGATCCGTTTCTTGAAAATCTTGAACTTAAAGGCTTGACTTCTTGATCTTTGGGGAATGAGTTCTTGAATCTTTGGGGGAGGAGTTAGAGTTTTTGATTTTGAGAGAAAAAGTGAAAATAAGCAATTTTGGCTTCTTGGGGCAGAAATTCTATGTTATAGACAGATTTTGTGTGAGGGAAAATGATCACGATGGTTTTGGACCTATTAGAAAGTGAAATAATGCGTAAAACAGCCTTCGATTCGCGTCTGATTTCGTGTCGATGCGATCTCGACGCGACGCTGCCTCACACAGAAAATGTCATAACTTTTCGCTCGATTATCGAATTTTGGCGAAATTGATATCGTTGGAAAGCTACTTAAATTATCTACAATTTGGTGGGTCTTGAGCTGCAAAATTCTATGTGTATCAAAAGTTATATACATTCTAAGTAGACCCTTGTAGAATCTAATATCCAATTTTGGATGAATGAAAGATTCTTAGCTTAACTTTGCTTTAGGCCATTTCTATGAATATTTTTCACCTCATAATCACTTCATATACTAGGAGAGAGATCATGACACATGAATCGAAACATAAACCATGGAATTAGAGCTTACACACATAGAACGACGATTCAATTTTTAGCTCAAAAATACGAGGCGTTACACTAATATTATTGTTTCTGATGTTAAACCTTTCCAGTCAAACCAAACACACGTGCAGAGTCAGATTTATCCTCTTTGGCTTTTTTCTTTATTTCATTCATATTTCTTTCGTTTCAGTTTGATTGTCATATTTTGACTTCTCACGAGGTTTAAAAATAATGAAAAAATTATATTAAAAACTATGTTATAATGTATTAAAATATTTTAAAATTTTACTCTCTTCATTTTTTATGTATATTTTTTTCTTTTAGTGTCAAACAATACAAATTTTAATTAATATTTTAAAATATATTTATTAATTAAATTGATTTTTTTTTATAATTTATAGTACTTTTCATATAATTTTTAAATATTTATATATTTTTTTTTAAAATTAATCTTATATAATTTTAAAACTTATTAAATTAACTTATGAAAAAAAACATATGAAAGAAAATGAAAGAAGTATAGTTTTTTTTTCTAGTGTTTGGTATCCACATTGAAACCCCCACTAACTCAAATCGCACACTGCAAAGTCCATATTGAAAGTGGTGTTTCCAACAGAATTTTTTTCCTAGCCAAAGCCCTATGACCTCTAATTAAGAATCTACCACAACTCATGTTGGTGGTATAATGTTAATATATCACACGTATAGTTGAAACTAAATAAAAGGAAATGATTTGTACTCCCTCTGTCTCATTTTATCTGTCCTTATTTGATTGAATATGAAATTTAAGAAATAAGAAAAGATTTGATAATATTTACCAAATTGTTCTTTATAAAAAAATATGCTAATATCTTTTTTTTAATTAAATAAGATCAATTAAAATAAAAGTAGAATTATATATTTAAATAATTAACAAAATTAAGAAAGATACATAAAATGAGACTGAGTGAATACAAACAACAACAACAACAAACCCAGTGTATTCCCACTTTGTGGGGTCTGGGGGGGGTAAGATGTACGCAGTCCATACCTCTACCTCTGATGAAGTAGAAAGGCTGTTTCCGAAAGACCCCCGGCTCAAGTTACGAGATATCAAACAAACACATAGTACAGCACAGAAGCAGATGACATAACATAGATACTGCAGCCATAAGGAATATAAAACAGAGTAAAGCAGGAATGCAGGAATATAAAGCAGAGGAAAGCACACAGATTCGTAACAAACATAGAACACGGAGCACGGAACAGAACATTGAATACGGAATCATACCAGGAATACACCCCCACCAATTACCTCCCTACATTAGCGACCCGAACAGGCCCTAATCCTCTGCCGTAATTCGCGTCTTCCAGACCTTCCTATCTAGGGTCATGTCCTCGGTAAGCTGTAACTGTTCCATGTCCCGCCTAATCACCTCACCCCAGTACTTCTTCGGTCTACCCCTACCCCGTCTAAAACCATCCAACGCTAGCCTCTCACACCTACGGACCGGGGCATCCATGCCCCTCCTCTTCACGTGTCCGAACCATCTCAATCGTGCTTCCCGCATCTTACACTCCACTGAAGTCACCCCAACCTTCTCCCGGATAGTCTCATTCCGAGCTCTATCCCTTCGGGTCAGTCCACACATCCAGCGCAACATCCGCATTTCTGCCACCTTCATTCTTTGGGTGTGGGAGTTCTTAACTGGCCAACACTCCGCTCCATACAGCAAGGCCGGACGGACTACCACCCTATAGAATTTGCCTTTAAGCTTGGGCGGCACCTTCTTATCACACAGCACCCCCGACGCGAGTTTCCACTTCATCCATCCCGCCCCAATACGGTGCGAGACATCCTCGTCAATCTCACCGTTACTCTGGATCACGGACCCGAGGTACTTGAACTTATCCCTTTTCTTTACCTCCTGCGCTTCTAGCCTCACCACTACCTCATTCTCTCGCCTTACGTCATTAAACTTACATTCCACATACTCTGTCTTGGTTCTGCTCACCCTGAACCCTTTAGACTCCAGAGTTTGCCTCCACAGCTCTAATTTGTCGTTCACACCCCCTCGCGTCTCATCTATCAGGACTACATCGTCTGCAAAAAGCATACACCACGGCACCTCCCCTTGGATACGCCGCGTTAACACATCCATTACTAGCGCAAACAAAAAGGGACTAAGAGTAGATCCCTGATGCAATCCTGTCAGGACAGTGAAATGCTCTGAGTCTCCTCCCGCCGTCCTCACCTGGGTTTTCGCTCCCTCATACATATCCTTAATTACTCTGCTATATGCCTGCGGTACTCCACTCACCTCCAAGCATCTCCAAAGCACCTCCCTGGGGACTTTGTCGTACGCCTTTTCTAGGTCGATGAACACCATGTGCAAATCCTTCTTCCTTTCCCTATATTGCTCCACCAACCGCCGTACCAGGTGAATTGCCTCCGTCGTCGAGCGGCCGGGCATAAATCCGAACTGGTTTTCCGAGATAGACACTATCCGTCTCAGCCTCACCTCGACCACTCTCTCCCAGATCTTCATAGAGTGACTCAGTAACTTAATCCCCCTATAGTTATTGCAACACTGAATGTCCCCCTTATTCTTATAGAGGGGGATCATGGTACTCCACCTCCACGCCTCGGGCATCTTTGCTGTCCTGAAAATTTCATTGAACAATGCAGTCAACCACCTTACACCAGCCTCTCCAACGAACTTCCAAAACTCCACCGGTATCTCATCCGGCCCCGTCGCCCTACCCCTTCGCATCCTGCGGACTGCCTGTCTAACCTCGTCTACCTTAAAACGTCTACAATAGCTAAAATCCCGACACTCCCCTGAGTGCTCCAGTTCCCCTAACACAATAGCTCTGTCCCCCTCGTCATTCAAGAGCCTATGAAAGTACGACTGCCATCTCTTCTTTATGTGGCCGTCCTCCACCAACACTCTACCGTCCTCCCCCTTAATGCACCGCACCTGATCGAGGTCACGACCCTTCCTCTCCCTAGCCTTAGCGAGTCGGAACAACTTTTTCTCCCCTCCTTTCCCCTGTAACCCTGCATACAAGCTCTCAAAAGCAGCCGTCTTAGCTGCCGTGACCGCTGACTTCGCCTCCTTCCTTGCTAGCTTGTACTCTTTCCTGTTTACCCGCTTCTCTTCTTCGTCCTTACTTTCCACCAACTTAGCATACGACTCTTTCTTGGTCTCCACTTTCTTCCCCACCTCTTCATTCCACCACCAATCCCCCCGATGATGTCCGGCCCGGCCCCTAGAAACACCCAACACCTCCCTTGCATTTTCCCTGATGCACGCTGCCGCCCTGTCCCACATATTATCCACGTCCCCCCTACACTCCCACACCCCCATTCCCGCCAACCTCTCCCCTATCTCCCACGCATTCGCTGGCGTCAAACCGCCCCACTTAATTCTCGGTCTACACTCCTTACTCCTCCTCTTTTTATTCTTCTTCATACCCAAATCCATAACCAAGAGCTGTGTTTACCACTGTCACCCCACACCCACCCCTCCTGACACCTCCACCGCGTTCCCAATTTCTTCTCTATAATCCCTTTACACGGACGCCACTTTTTCACTATATTTTCCTCAAGCAATCTCTCTATTTTTCCACCATTTATTTGAACCAACAAAACCACCCCCCAACAAGCAAATAATTTCAAGAAGCAAGTTGTTGTTTCAGTTCTTCCATCTCTCTAAACAATGTTGGTAACTCGAACCAAATCAAAGATTTGGGTTCACAACAATAACTACAACAACTGCTCCCCTTGTCCTTCTTTCAAAGATATTCATACCCTTTTATCCGACGATTCTAAACCCAACAGCAAAAAACCCAATATCTTCCATCGCGTTCGACGTGTTACCGCCATCCTCCGCGTTCTCACAACCCGACCCGGACCCGGACCCGATTTGCCATTGAAAGCACTCCCCCAACCCGAATCAAATCCGAACCGGAAATCTGACCCGTTGATTCAAATCCCAGGAGCTGACAAAAAAATCGTGATCTACTTCACTAGCTTAAGGGTGATCCGTTCTACATTCGACGACTGCAAAGCCGTTCGATCAATTCTCCGTAGCTTCCGCGTTTCCATGGACGAACGTGATGTGTCTATGGACACTGGATTTATGGAAGAGCTGAAAATGATATTAGGTGAAAAGACGAAACTATCCTTGCCTAGAGTTTTCATTGGCGGAAGGTACATTGGTGGTGCCGATGAGATTCGTCAGCTACATGAATCCGGCGAGCTGAAGAAGTACGTTGAAGGGCTAATTCCGGCGGATTTCAGCACGTGCCAAGTGTGTGGCGGCCATAGATTTATCCTCTGCGACGAATGCAGTGGAAGTCACAAGTGTTATAGCGAGAAAGGAGGATTCAGAACTTGTCTTGCTTGTAATGAGAATGGTTTAATCAGGTGCCCTTCTTGTTACTATGCCCCAATTACGCTACGCTGATTAGATTAGTAGCTCTATTATAACTACATGTTTAGGCTAGTCAGAAAAGTATAAGCTGAAAATGAAGGCGAAAACTTTATAACACTTCATTTTTCTTCTCTTTAGCAGTTTTTTGTATGATTTATCTCTCTTTTCTTTTCCCCCCCTTTTTGTTGGGGCATTGGTGTGTTTATATTAAGGCAGTTTGATTAGATGCAAAATGCAGTCATGAAAATGCTTGTTCTTTGTCGAGTGTTTTCATCTGACACAGTTCTATAAGGTACTGAGTGAAATGTTACTGAAATGTAGGACAATAACATGATATTAGCTGTTTATTTTTTGTTGTTTGCTGGACTGCGTACACTCTACCCGCCCCTGGGTATGTTGTTGTTGCTGCTTAATTACTAAAATGTAGCAATTTGGTGTAGATTAGGGTCACATTCTCTCTATTTAACAAAGTGTTTAGTCGTATGCTTGATCTGTCTATCTGTGATGAAGTTAAGTTATATTGAAATGTCTTTCTGAAAGTTGATTAGCATAAAGATAATGACAGTCAAATCTTGCACATTGGCGCATTTCTAGTATCTCTGGTTTCTGAACATCAACTTTGCTTGTGACCTATTCTGTTGAATGTATTAGCAACTTTGGGGCAGGGTGAGGCTCCCTATATAGCTGTAGACCCCTTCCAAACTATCTATTTGTATTTCGTTTTACCAACAATGGTGCTCGGACCAGTTTGTGTATAACTCAACTATTCTATCAGGAATTTGTTACCTCTCACTAGCACTTGTATGTAGTTGCTCTGCCATCAAAGCTCAAGCAATTGAAAAGAATTCACCTAAACTGCTACTTGTGTTGGATTTGAGTATTTTCGAATCATGGACTCCATGATCTTACTTGTATTAGTCTTAAGTTATTTTCGTCTATGCTGCTAGGACTTGTCTAAAATGTCATCCGGTGCATGTTCCTTCAAGAGTAGTGCATTTTTGGAGAGTCCGAGCAACTTAGATTTTGGTAACTTTTTGATATTGGGTTGTGTAAATGACTAGCTTGGACTTTTACCTAAAATGCTCAACGCTTAGATTGGATGATATTCCTTCGCTACGATAGACATTTAGTTAGAGCTACTTTCAACTGCCATGGGAAGCTTTCTTGTAAGCTTATGTTCTCTCAAATGTTACAGTAAAGACTGTATTTGTAAAATTATGCTTAAAGGTGAAACATAGTGTTTACATTGAAAGCGTCTTTTGGATGAAACTTGTGTCTTTCATCATCACAAATGAAATTCGTGTAATGCTTTACCGAAAACACAGAGATCTCTACCTACTTATTTTTGCCTTCTCAAGGAAATGTGTAAAATAATACTACTATACTAGCTGCTAATCATCTCCAGCTGTTTTATGCAACTGCTTACAATAGTTTAAATAGCTGGCAGACAAGTTGCAAGTTACGAATGAGAAGTTGAAGCAATACTGAAGTCTCTCATTCAAATTCTAATCGAGATAAAAGACAATTTAGATAATTTTGCTTTTAACTCTGCTTCAGATAGACTAAACATGAAACACCATGAATGCCTTCTCACCGCAGCTTCATCGCCGGCAACCGGCATAAACACCCAGGAAAAAAAGCGACAACTCAAGTTTAAGGTGCAGGACTGGCCATCTTGGTCAACGGGCAGCATCCAGCAAATTGTGAATACGTCCTATGTTGTAGTGTGCATATGTTTCCTCCTTATCAATTTTTACAGTTCAAAATTAATATCTCACTCCCATAGAGGATATGCAAAACAAATGTTCGTCCTTTAAAAAGTAGAAAATAATATACTACGTCTAGAGAAGAACATGAATATCGGTCTGGTTGGTGGCGGAGGCACGACTTCCATCAAGGTGGTTTAACATCTACTATACAAACGGCTTGGTCACCTTGTATGTATAATGTTAATTTTCTTACTTATGATAACGTGTACGTATAATGTGAATTTTCTTATTTAGGATAACACAGGAGAATGAGAGTCGGGTGATATAAAAAATCACCACCATCCAAAACTTTATGAACATGCATGCAGTATAAATTGATACAATCCAGGAAGCCACAACCAAAACACTAGATATTGAGGTGGAAGAGCCTAAATGCAGTCTAAGCCCCATAACAGCTTCGCAGATAGTTGTATGCTAGATCATTTTTAGTCCTAGTCCGACATGTCTCAGGGAGAACCACATTTCAAAAGTTAATTATCGAGGTAGAAAAACCCAAGACTATATTAGCCCCCGCATCAGCGCCCTTCGTTAAACCAATGTGAAACTCGACTCTCATACCTTGCAACACTGCAAAGTAGGAGTTTGAGAGAAGACCAGAGGGAGGGTTGTTAATTCTCTCTTTGTTACAACTTCAAAGTAGAATCAATCACACTGAAGATAGGAAAGCAGCGAGATATCTATGCAACCAAATACTAAATAAGAGATGGTATGAACAAATTGTGTGGTATCTGGCTAGCCAAGTTCTGCTAGAATTTCGTTAGATTTCCCTATTTTCTGTGAGAGAAGACGGGAGGCAACACGTGTCAATTAAGTACTGAGTTAAAAAAAAAAAAAGAGTACGTGTCGTGTACATAAACCTCAATTGTGATACCATTAGTTCAAATTCTTCTTAAAAATACTTTATTATATCACTTTGGATCCTACTCTTCTACATTTTTTGGCCCCATATTCTGGTAAAATAGTTAAAAGAACGTTAAGTAAGGAGTGGTAGGTAAAAATATTTATAAAGACGAGCGTGTTAAACAAATATTAACAAGTTTTAGAGGCAAAATATGTATTAAGCCTAAAAATGAAATTACAGTTAAAAAAAAAATGCGGACCGGGTCGAACTCCGATTGTTTCCATAAGCATTTATAGAAATTATATGTAAGAGTATAATTTAATCACAAGGTACAACCAACACCAACGTTACACTAGTCATAATATCGTTGTTTGTTTTTCCAATTTCTGGAAATCAATCATGTTGCTTACTCGAACCAAATCAAAAATTTGGATTGACAATAACAATTCCCCCAATTTCTCTTGTTCCTCCTTCAAAGATATTAATACCCTTTTCTCCGAAGATAATTCTAAGTACAATTCTCCTTCTTCTTCTTCCTCCACCAACAAAAAGCCCAACATATTCCACCGTGTCCTCCGCGTTAACGCCGTTCTCCGTGCTTTTTCAACCCGACCCGAACCCGAATCATCCCCCAGTAGATCAGAGCCGTTGATTCAAATCCCGAGAGCGGAGAAAAAAATTGTGATCTACTTCACAAGCTTAAGAGTAATCCGTTCGACCTTCGACAGTTGCAAAGCCGTTCGATCAATTTTGTCTAGTTTCCGTGTTGCGATCGACGAACGAGATGTGTCGATGGACGCTGGGTTCATGGAAGAGCTGAAAACGATATTGGGTAAACGTGAAAAGACGAAATTGACCTTGCCTAGAGTTTTCATTGGCGGGAGGTATATTGGTGGTGCGGATGAGGTTATTCAGCTGCATGAAGCTGGCGAGCTGAAGAAGTACGTTGAAGGGTTGGCTCCGGCGGAGTTAAGCACGTGTGAAGTGTGCGGTGGAGATAGATTTGTTCTATGTGATGATTGCAGTGGTAGCAAAAAGTACTATAGTGAGAAAAGTGGATTCAGAACTTGTACGGCTTGTAATGAGAATGGCTTGATCAGGTGCCCTTCTTGTTACCATGCAATAATCTGAATGCAATTGTTAACACTACTTTCGTTAGATTAGTGAACGGGAGCCTTGGCATAACTGGTAAAGTTGTCCTCATGTGATGAGGAGATCACGACGACCCTTGTGGTCGGCCTTTCCCGAACAGCCCCTTAGTTTGTTAGATTAATATCCTATAAGTAGGCTAGTCAGAAAGTATTAGCTGGAAATGGAGGTGAAAATTTTAGTACTTCATTTTCTTTATTAATTTTCCATTGGCAGTTTTTCGTTATTACACTTCATTTCGTCCCCTTTGATGGAGGGAGGGGAAGGATTGGCACATTTTGATGTGCTTATAAACGAAGCGAAATGCTTATATTTAGTTGATTTTCTTTCTGGTGTTTGCTTTTTGACGTAGTTCTGTAAATTGCTGATTGAGAAGTTAATATTACTATGTAGGATAGATAATACATGCTAATTATGTATGAATTGTGATGTTGCACTTGGGAAATTTCGTAGATTTGATTCCACTTTTTATATTTTGGTTGTACTGGTTATTGTATATCTATTAGAAACAGCCTCTCTATCTACGAGGTGGGGGTAACCGGGTAAGGCCCTCCTCAGAGCCCACTCGTGGGATTATAGTGGGTATCTTCTTGTTGTTGTACTTCTTTTTTATATATGCTATCTCTATGAAACATTTGTTTGTGTTTGGTGGCTTAATCGTATACATTGGCGTTATTCTGTATCAAAGCGTGCCTAGTTGGTACATATCCGTGAGAAAGTCGAAGTTCTTATAGAATCTCTTTTAGCAAGTTGGTTAGCATAAAGATAATGACCATCAAATCTTGCTCATTGATTCATCTAGTCTGGCTCGAATATTGGTATCTGATTATAAACTTTACTTGTGGCCATTTTGTTGCTTGTCTTAGCGAAATTGTTCAGTTTGGGCAATGGCAGCCTCCTTTTATGGTCCAATTCCTCTTCTGAATTAGCGAATTCAAATTTAGACATTATATGTTCCAAGTTGAGAGAATGAGTTCTATATAGTCCAATACCTCTTCTAAAGTTGTGAATCCAAATTTAAACATTGTGTGTTCCAAGTTGAGATAATGAGTTCTATAATTTATATTTAACTCTATCTATACTTATTTTCAAGCATATATGTATAGCGGTCAACCCCGGACACTTGGTTTTGCTGATCCCTCAAACCAGTTGTTGGATCCTCCATTTCCCTTTACACTATCTATTTGCATTAGTCAACATATTCTGGTACCATTTATATTGGATGGTGTAAGAAACCTTGACTTACCTTCATTGGTTAATATTAAGTTCGGATGCTCTTCCTTCCCAACTATACACGTTTAGTTAGAGGTTAAGAGCTAGAGCCGAGGAAAGCTTTCTAGTCGAAAGTTGTGGGGTCTCCCTTATGGCATAACAACTATATTTGTAGAATTATGCTTAAAGGAGAAACATACTCTTCATAGTGAAAGCATACTTTGGAAGAATATACTGACTGGTTATGATCAAAACTTAGGAAAGTTAACTAAACTGCTGGCTGTCTTTCACTATCAAAAATGAAAATCTTATAATGGAAGAGTAAGCTCTGGCCCTGATCAAAATTGACCTAAAGCATCCTACCTAATTAGTTTTGCCTTCACTCAGGATGTGTAAAATACCCATGCTAACTGCTAATCAATGCCAGCCTTTTCATTTGAATTCTTACAACAGTTTAAACAGCTGGCGGACAACGAACTCGAAGTAGGTATTTGTGAGAAGTGTGTATTAGAAATTGAAGTTGACAAAAATGGTTATGAAAGTTTCATGAATTAGCAGTTGAAGCATTTGGTGGAAGAGGATGGGGTCAAGCTAAGAAGATAGTAGTATTAAAAGAGAGAGCTAATACACCTGACCCCCTTGCTTTAAGGATCCAAGAGCAATTCTAGTTGGATTAATTTAATTATCTTTGATGGTTGATTAACTGCTACCAGCTATCTTGGTAAATGGTAATTAATAGTCATCCTTTAGGGTTAATTGTGTTCTTTTTCCATTGTTCGGATATTGAGGTTTTGTAAACAAAAACTTACTCATACTCGATATTAGACCAAACACTCTGGCTTTATCGTTGAAAACTAAAGTGACGATACATGTATAAGTATAGTTTTTGTATTTGTCAGTTTGGGTTTTGGTAAGTATTGTGTACACAATGAGTTTTTTCAAAACTTCTTTTCTCTTCATTGAATTATTCCCACTTATTTTCATTGATGGCTGGAATTAAAAACTTTTAGCTGCATTCATGGTCCTTTTCATTTTAATGATGTTTGATGGTTGTAGGTCTAAATTGTAGCATTGCACCATTGCTCGGTTGGTATTAATATCGTGGCATGGGGTAATATTGAAAAGGGTGTCGTAATAAATTACTATATGAATTTGAATTTTATATGCCTCAAATGTACTTTGTTGGTTCTAGTCTAGCAAAACATTTGTCATTCCTTTTTACGTTGTAAATTCATATGTTACATAAATGATCGTTTTCTAAGTAACTCATAAGCACCATATATTTGACAATGTAATTCGCCCAAAATTGGCAAAGTCCAAATCAAAAATTTGAAGCTGGCGAACCCCCTACCGATGGACCTAGTGAATCAACGACACGTGTATCGTATTTGTTGGACACGTGTATAAGATTAAAGGAATATGAGCTTTATAATCCATTTGTCCTTTCAACAAGATAGCAAGTAGCATAACACCAAAAATAAAAAAGTATAGCAAGTAGCATGTGGTGTCTTTTTCTTTTTCAGTTCTTTTTGAAAAGAAACAAACTTTGCTCGTCTAAGTAGTACAATTTTCGTGAGCTTCCTCGCAATGTTGAGGACGCATGTCCAAAAAACTGATTGGTTGAGCTTGGTTAAACTAACTCATGAAGTGAAAATTATCCGATTCTTAAAAATAATATAAAGAGAATTGATTTGAAAATTTTTGATACTTCATTTACCTGCGTGCTAAACCTATTAGGAGATGTTATTTTATCCTGCTTTTGTGGAGTAGAGAGATTATTTTTTATATACCTTCGGTTCAAATAAGCTCTCAAAGCAAAGTTATAAGAAAAGTACAATAACAAAATAAAACAACATGATTCGGTAATAATACTATTAATAAAAAAAAAGAAGAGGGGGTGTATATATAGTATTATATATATGCCCGGGTGGACTGGGGAGGGTGGTGTTCTACATAAAGATATCTTCTCACGTTTGCTATGAAGAATTGCATGTCAGTTTTTTGGTTTCCATCCGGTGCCCGGTGTCTGTATTGGAGCCTCGATTGTTTCGGATCGCGCATTGCAGGGCCCATTAAGATGGCAACGCTCCCAACAGAGTTTTCTCCATACCCAGGGTCGAACCCTCGACCTTTGGTTAAGGGTGGAGTAGCCTCATCCACTGCACCACAACCCATGTTGGTACGAATTGCATGTCATTCTAGGTCAATCTAATCCAACGATGTAAATCTAGGTACTAACAATAAACATTATTTAAAATCCAATGTCAAATAACAGGAATTAAAAGATCCATAAAGATCACCAAGTATATAACATTGTTTTCGATATTTCGGTAATGAAAACTTGACCCTTCTTAAATTCCACAACGAAAATTCATAGCTTTAACATGCCATCCCCAACTGACACCCCCCTCAAATGAAAGGAAAAAAAAAAAAAAGAGAAGAAATAATCCCACAAAGTTTAGCAATATTTGTTGATTGGCTCACATGTTATCCTTGGTTGGGTCAATGTTCATGCCATCAAAATTGAGATACTGGTCTGTATTAATAGTTGATGCTGAATCTGTCTCATCATAATCATAAAATTTGGAACTTTCTCCCTCCTTATGCTCTTCCTCTTGAGCGTTCACAAGTTTCTCAAGCCTCTTCAATTCAACCTTCAACTCTTCAATTTGCGCTGCAATCGAGATAAAATCAAGATGTAAAACTTATAAATTCTTGATTCTAATTAATTTTCTTAAGTTATTGAATTATTAATAATTTGAACTTATTCAATAAATTTTTAAGACAAATGCATAAGATTAGAATCAAAAATATATATTGAGTCTGATTGAATTAGTAACAAACGTATTGACCCAGCCCCGAAAAGAACCCTCCTTGTCAACTTTTATGCATTTCACAGACAATGAATTTTGAACTATTCAATAGATTATATTAATATAATTAATACCAATATATATTTCATAGAAATAATACAATATTTGATTGACCACATAATAAAGTTTTTTTATGTTATCAATGTAAATAATTTTTCATACGATCATTTAAATGATATCTACAGAAGTTTTTTACACTATGAAATAAAATTACACGTATGTTGCAGAACTTATAACTCTTAAAAGAATTGAAGATCTTCATTGCATATATATGATTAAATATTCTTTTATAAGTAGACCATAAAGAAAAAAACAATCAAAACAACAACTACAGCCTCTAATTTACGATACGAATTAATTTCTGTATTAGGTTACTTGGGAATTTTTGTACTACTTTTTTACTACATAATAATCTCGTCATTATTAAGCACTATCTTACCAACAACAACAACAAACCCAGTGTATTTCCACACAGTGGGGTCTAGGGAGGGTAAAATGTACGCAGTCCATACCACTACCTTCGGAGAGATAGCAAAGCTGTTTTCAATAGACCCCCGGCTCAGGACAGAGAAGCACTATTATGATGGTCTTCTTAAATTTTTTTACAGCTATTTAGTTATTGCGTGAATAATTTTTATATATTAATTCTCACATAAATATAAAGTGAAAAAAAAGAACTTGTTTGTCAAGAAGGAGATATATACATATATATACCACATCGTTGATTGGCGTTGTCAGTGACACTATCCAATTGTCTTTGCAACATTTCATTCTCCTCTTGCAACTTCATTGAATAGTCTTTCATATATTCTATTTCTGGCACCACAAAAGCTATTGTGTTCTGCACAAATATAGATATACGAAGTAATTTATTAACATTAGTTATAGCAAAACAATTAATCTATTAATATTGAAGGACTCAATGAATCCTTATATAAATCTCAATTCTTTTGAAGTTAATTACTTTTTATCTCAAATTTATATAAAATTACTAAAAAAAGTTCATGTTTTAGTTTACACGGATACATTATATTTTTCTGAATATATCACTTAATTTTATATGAAAAATCACATTACACATGTGTACACGACATTCGTCCGGATACATCACTTAATTTTATACGAATACATTACCTTCTTCTGAATATATCACTTAATTTACACAGATGAATCATATTTTTTTTAATATATCACTTAATTTTATATGGATACATTATATTCTTCAATGATGTAATGTGATGTATCTGAGTTTTTAAGTAAAACTAGAAATCTTTATTTAAAAAGAGATTTTAAGTAGTTATAATAAGTTGTGATATGATGTAATATTTCCTTCTTATATTCCTCGGGTGAGTCGTGTTACTCGACATTGCTTTATCAATTTTTAAATTTAGTGAAACACAAGAAAGAAAGAAAAAGAATTGTATTCAATTAGTTAAGCTTAATGTAGTGTATTGGAAAACTCGTAAAAGTGAAATTAGTGTACATCTTATCCATTGTTATGATATATATCAATTATAGTGAATGTATCAAGATCTATTTGATGTCTAACAGGATTTGATGTATTTGTCTTTTAGTACGAAACTAGGGGCAAATTCCTACTATAAAAAGAAGGAGGCTTCCTTCACTGTAAATCATCTCTCAAGAGAAGTAATAAGAATCTATTCTCTCTACTCTTCTTCTTATTCTTTATTATTTTATAACACGTTATCAACACTTCTTATTCTTTATTGTTTCTTTATTGTTTTATAGCACGTTATCAGCACGAGACTCTGCCAAATAAGGTGAGATTATAAATTTGAAGGATTTCAAGGTTAGTAATTCTTTATGTTATCTTTCTTTTGCTATTACTAATATAATTATTATTGGATTTGAGGAAAAATAATTAGTTTGAAACCATTTATATTTTAAATTTATTCCTCAAGAACAATATTATCAAAAAGGATGATAATATGCTGGGTTCAAGTCCCATCGATTCATGCCTAAGAGGCTTTTATATAGATAAGATGTTGAGTTTGAATCTCAATACACCATATTGATGATATTATGATGACTAAGGCAAAATAATGAGTGTTTAATGAAAAGTCATGAAATTCGACCCATTGAATATGCTACATTCCATGAATTGAATGTGGTAGCGATATATGATGAGTCTGAAATATGACAACTTACTTCATTCTTGAGGTGTATGAGGTAGCAGTATATAATATGTCAGAAAGAAGATAAGTAATTGAATGCAGGAATATACGCATGGAGGGACAATATGATAATGATCATCAAAAGTGATGATATTTTCACACGCTTATATGATTATAAGATATACTAGAGAAAAATTCTCTACATCATATGTATGCCTCGATTTGCTTCTGAAGTAGCAAAATCTTGAAAGAGGTTATAAGCTATCATAATTTGATAGGCTTAAGGCACAATTATATTCCATTTCTGGAGAATGAGAAACTTATTAATGCAAAAGTGCACTTGATTGTGATTGTATCACAACTCACCTCTGAAAGAGGTTGAATAATTTTGAAATCTATTTCTGAAGTAGTAAATATGAAATTTATTCATTTAATAGTCAATCTGAAATTTACTAAAGCAAAAATACATATGATGGTAAACTTGGAGTTTACTAGATTAAAAGTTCATAAGTTGACATGAACGATTGCGATATCCCAAAGATGTACATACTAAGTATTGAACATATATTGAAGAATTAGAAAATTCTTCATGAACTTTAATGTTTCTTGTTCTCATGATAAGTTGGTTAGACCAACTAATTTTGGGATTGGATCCCTCAAAATCTAAAAAGAATAAAATGTGAATAAGGGCCCGTTCACCTATCATGTGATATGTTGAAAAGATACATCAATAATATGATCACATGTACATTCATGGTCAACCTACGTTTGACATTCATAAAGTTACTTGTTCAATATAAATTGAGCATAATTTTCAGATTGTGTAATCAAGATAATTCATCTTGATGATGATGGTTTAGCATTGAATGTCTTCCATAAATAGTTGAGCCATTACTAATGAGAACAAAGTTTCATGTATTGGTATGAAAAATGATATATTGCATACAATAGCACTTGTATGCATTAGACCAATATATTATGATTATTTCTTCCCTTTCAACTGGTTCAAGGTCAGGAACCAACTATGCCATATAATAATTTTGATGTGCGATATACGATTAATAAATATACCATGATGCACAAAAATGGATTCCTCAAAGAAGATGAAGGATGTATGTTAGTTTTTCTAACATAAGGGGGAGATTATAAGCAACTATGAAATATGTTAGGAATTATCATCAGATCTTCATTCAAAAGATAATTCAAGTCAAATACCGAAAAATTTCATATTTAGATGCAAGTGCTCCTATTTTGTGTCCTTAAAGGATAAAGTTTATGCATGCGTGAAGCTTGATAGACCAATCGGTTCCAAATGAAATAATCCTTGAAAAAAATAAGGAGCAAATAATTATGATAAGAAGGCAATGTGCTCTTGAAGAGTCTACGACATAACACTTCATGAAGCCTTATGAGAGGCTTAAGTACCTGAAAATAATGAAGTGATGGGATCTCAAAATGTTATGTCGAATTGTGAATCGATACAAAATAAGAAATCATCGACGATATCTTTGATACAATATTGGCGCAATATTGTAAAAGATTATGAGGATCTGAATTCTACGTTAATTTAAGCGTGATGACGTAGAAATATTTATCAAGTGACCTGAAAGGATGTATTTTGGTAAGTGTAAAACTTATTTGATTTGCAGTCCAGACACTTGAAGATGTCACACTTGACATATTTGATATTGTTACTTGACAAACATCCATATGAAAATCCCTAAAGGATTCAAAATGCCTGAAGCATATAAAGTTTTTGGAAAACTTTTTATTATACTCATAAGATATAATTTGATGATTTGAGTATCATTGAAACTCTTGGAGAGTTTTCAAAAGCAATAGAGTATCTGCTTAAATGAGAAACATGCAAAAATTGAATAAGGATCCATTCCGATCTCAAGAAAAGAACGAGGAACTCCTTGGTTATGAAGTATTATATCTTAGTGCAATTGATGCACTAATGTATCTTGCAAATACTATAAGGCCTGATATAGCCTTTTTTTTTAGTTAATTTATTAGCAAGTTTGCAGTCCCGATCTTATTGGTCATACTAATTTTGGGTACTTATCTGACCTACATAAAGCTCGGCCACAAATAGGCTATGTGGTCATATGTGGTGGTACTACAATATCTTGGAGATATACAAAGCAGTCTATCGTAGCCACTTCATCGAATCATGCTGAGATAATAGCTATTCATGAAGCAAGCTGAGAATATGTATGGTTGAGGTCTATGATACATCTTATTCGAAAAAAATGTGGTGTGAAATATGACAATCTACTCACAATTTTATACGGAGATAATGCATCATGCATAACACATCTTAATGAAGGATTCATAAAAGGAGATAGAACGAAGCACACTTCATCAAAACTTTTCTACATACATGAGCTACAAAAGAATGGTGATATTAACGTGCAACAGATTCGCTCAAGTGAAAATGTGACTGATTTATTCACCAAGTCTTCTCCAATTACAACTTTTAAGAAGATGGTGTACAAGATCGGAATGCAAAGATTCAAGGATGTTCTTATTAGGGGGAGTTAATATGCGTTGTACTCTCTTTCCCTTACGAGGTTTTGTCCCACTAGGTTTTCCTTGTAAGGTTTTTAATGAGGCAGCCTATATGCGTATTGTTAGACATTCAAGGAGGAGTGTTATGATATATATATCAATTATAGTGAATGTCTATCAAGTCTATCAAAATCTATTTGATGTATTTGTCTTTTAGTGTGAAACTAGGGGCAAATTCCCCCTATAAATAGAAGGACTTCCTTCATTGTAAATCATCCGTCAAAAGAAATAATAAAAATCACTGTCTATTCTCTCTACTCTTCTTCTTATTCTTTATTGTTTTATAACACCCATATCAAATTTCACATATAATATTACACTAGTTATTTATTGTATGTACGTTATCTAATAGTTAATCTAGTTTATGTCCAAACAAGATCACATGTTTGAAATATGTGCACGAAATTTCTCATTTAACAAATGAGTTTTGAAACATCTTTTTTATTAAGATTCGTTATTTTAAAAAAGATTATAATCCTTGAGTTGTACTTGAGCAACCTCAAATTAATCATTAAATCTACAAGCACATGTAATTAATTTGTCTCATTATAAATGCTTTTATGCCCAAAGCATTATTAGCAATTTAGCGTACTATACTGAAAAATTTAAATTAAAAAACTCAATAAAAACAAGTATACAAAAATATATTTTGGAAGCAATTTATATGGTTTGATTTGTTATTGTGATGTATTTATTTGTTCACTTCATTGTAATATGTATGTATGTACGTTTAAGTATATATATATATATATATATATATATATATATGAGAAAAGGCATTCTTTTCCCCCTGAACTTGTCCTCCAAATTCATTTTAGCACTTCAACTTAACTTCCGTTTATTTACCCTCCTTAACATTTTTAAAGTGTATTAATTTCGCCCCTCAAAACTGAATACCACTCTCACAACGGAGAGTGTGATACACTCGCCCACACATCAGCGCCACTTCAATGCCACGTCGGAGCCACGCAAGCAAAATATTTTTTAAATATATATAGAATATAAATAAATATTATATATATATGTATATATTTAAAAAATAAATAAAAAAATACAGCCCCATCCCCCCTTCCACACATTTTCTATCTTCTTCAACCCTCCCCCAATTTTCTATAATCTTCAACCAACAACAAGCAATCAGCGACCAGCTCATTGTTCAAACAATATCCAAAAATACTTCCTCGATCACCGGAGCTCATTGTTCCGGTGAACCAACTCTGGTGCCGCCCCCTAAACTACAAAATCAACGACCAAAAAATTAATCAATTGTTCCGATTCAATCGACTCCCATCGAAAAACAACAACCAGTAGTTGACCACCACCCATCTCCTTCCACCTTGCCGAAAAATACACAAAACAAGTTGTTCGTGTATCTTGATTAAGACATGTAAAATTCAGTAGAGCAATCAAAAGTCATAAATTCTAGAGAAAATGGTCTATTACCCCCCAACCTTTAGTCGAAATTTCAACTACACATTCAACCTTTAAAGGTGGCCTATTACCACCTGAACTATTTTAAAATGCAATTATTACCCCTCAAACTATTTTAAAGTGGAATTATTACACCCCCCCCCCCCCGAAAACTGACAACCAGTCATTTGGAATGTGGGTGTGATGCACGCGCTGCCACGTGTCATGACACATAATTTCAAGTGATATTACTTTTTTTTACTATAAAAATTTAATTCCACGTCATATGCCTTCTTCTTCTTCTTCTTCTTCTTCTTCTTCTTCTTCTTCTTCTTCTTCTTCTTCTTCTTCTTCTTCTTCTTCTTCTTCTTCTTCAATGGTATAATGAATCATATGGAATTCACACAATACGTAGTCTTATCAAAATCAAATCAACAATTAATGTCCGAAAAAATATTTGATTTTCACAAAATGTCGCGGCCTTCGATGGTGCAGTTTCAATGGTGAAACGCCGTTGGACAGTGACGGCGCCGAAAAATTCAAAATTTCGACGACTTTATTTTTTTTGATGAATTTCAACATTCTCAACGTCAATCAATTTTTAGGGAGCTAAGGAATGATTCTAACACAGAAATTACTTCGAATTTTCCAATCTAAATTGATTCAATAGTCTCACGTAATTCGAGTTTTTGGATGCCATTGAAGAAGAAATGTCATTGATAAGTTCTTGGATGCCGTTGAAGAATAAGAAGAAAAATTGAAGAAGAAGAATGAAAGAAGAAATGTCATTGACGAGTTATTGGATGCCGTTGAAGAAGAAGAAGAAATGTCATTAATGAGTTCTTGGATGTCATTGAAGAAGAAGAAGAAAGAAAAAAATAATTAAAATTATATATATTTATTTAAAGAAATATTAAAAATAATTTTTTAATAAATTATTTTCATTCTCACTCTCTTTAAAAGAGAGTGAAACACACTCTCTTGCCATGTCAGTGTTGGGGGTTATAATTTCATTTTAAAATAATTCGGGGGGGGGGGGGGGGGGGGGGGCAAAGGGGGCCCCTTTAAGGGTGGGGGGGGTAGTTGAGGTTTCGACTAAAGGTTGGGGGGTAATAGACCATTTTCTCTAAATTCTACAATACAAACAATAAGTTTAATGAATTCTCCTCTTCAAAGAGTAAGTAAATTGGGCTTGAATTCAGGCAAATCAAACTTTTGTTGACCGATGAGATTTGGATTACAATTTAAACTTTTGGAGAGATTGTAAAATTGATGAAATTATTTGACTTGTGAAGAATTAAATTGATTATGTATTTCTTCCTTTTCTTCTCAATAATGAATTTTGAAAAAAGTGTTGTTGAAATTCGCAATTTTTTCATTTATACTTTTTTCTTTCTTGAAGAAATATATTGATGAAGTGCAATAGAAATGGAGATAGAGAATTAGACGAAGGAGAAAGGAGATTGGGATCGCGGTGTATGAAGAACGATCAGAAGGGGTGAGGGTTTTTGGACTAGGGGTACGGGGTGCAGGTGAGGAAGAAGATGGGTGAAGATGGTTTGGGTTTCTTTTTTCTTATTTTATATATATATATATATATATATATATATATATATAATTATATAATAATAATAACAACAACAATAAAGTGAGCCCTTTTAAAAAAAAAATCACTCGTTTTTTTTTCCACGTCAGTCGTAAGGGGTGAATTTAATTCACTTGAAAGTTGTTAAGGGGGGGGGGGGGAAAAAAATGAAAAATAAGTGTAAGTGATAAAGTGAGTTTGGAGGACAAGTTCAAGAGAAAAAAGACGTCTTTTCTCTCTCTCTCTCTCTCTCTCTCTCTATATATATATATATATATATATATATATATAATAGACATCCAAGGGCCCATGTTTGCATAGACCCAATACATATATATTTTTTTAAATCTCAATTTATGTGATACAAATATAATTTAGATAATTAATTATTAAAGTAATTTTAATTTTTAATTATTGTGATTTATAATACTATTTCTTCTATTTCAATTTAAGTGACACTAATATAATTTCAAAAGTTAACTTATGTGATAATTATATAATTTCGATAGTCAATTAAATGTTTTATGTTGACAAATCATTTTTTGTCTATTTTATGAAATGTTATTAATTTTCTAATGCGATCATAATAATTAATTAGGGGTATATAATAAAATCACGATTAAAGCAGCGAAGAACTCATGTCTTAAATGACTTATAATAACTAACTAAAAGTGATATAATAACATTATAATAAAAATACTTGTGAAAAAAGTATAAATAGGCATCATATAAGACATCAAGTTAATTTAAAAAATCAAAAGTTAATTTATTATTTTTTTGTCATTTTTATATTTTTTATTAAATATTATAATTTTTTTATTACTTAAATAACCTATAGTAATTAATTTGGGGTAATATAGTAAAATTACGATTGAAGCAGCTGAATCAGGCAACACAAGCAGACATGTCGATTATTTTATATTTTTATTTAATATTACAAATTTTTTAATATCTAAATAACTTATAGTAATTAATTAGGGATAATATAGTAAAATTACGATTGAAGCAGCTGAAGCAAGCAGCACAAGCAGACATGTCGAAGACGTGCCTGCTTATTGCCACTTACTACATATAGTAATTACAAATTTTTTAATATTTAAATAATTTGTAGTAATTAATTAGGTGTAATATAATAAAATTATGATTGAAATAGCTGAAGCAAGCAGCACAAGCAGGCATGTCGAAGACGTGCCTGCTTGTTGCCACTTATTATATATAGTAATTACAAATTTTTTAATATTTAAATTACTTATAGTAATTAATTAGGGGCAGCTGAAGCAAACAGCACAAGCAGGCATGTCGAAGACGTAGCTCCATATTGCCTCTTGTTATATATAGTAAATTACTGTTTCAAAGTTATTTAGAAAACAAAGTAATTGAACAAAAACTTTTAAAGCAAGTTTTAATTACCTGAAGATCTTTAACCTTCTTTTCTAAATCGATTGTGTGTTCAACGTGTCTTGTCTTGAATCTTCGTGCCGATAGTCTGTTTGATATAGTTCTATAATAAAAGTAGTAATTTCAAAAAAAGAAAAAAATAATAATCAACGAATTTTAGTGCATACAAAGTACAAACTTATAGAGACAAAGGAAAATATTATAATATTGCTAAAGAAAGCATGAGTTTTTCATGGGAGTTCTTTGGTCTAACCGAACCAGTTAAAAATTTACATTTTGAAGAAGTATCAATAAAAAAAGAATTACCTAATTTTGACATATAACACAGCCTTATAGAAACAAAAACTAATACATTGAGTAGATAACTAGAAAAATATGAAAATCAGGTTGTTGAAATCAATTTCAATGAATTTTATCATTAAAAATTCAAAATGTCAATCAAAAATTCACATTTTTGTTAAGTAATTTCAATAAAAATAAAATTATTTATGACCTTCTTAACTTCTTTACATCAACATTTGGGTCTACATGGCTTTGCCAGAGTTCAAAATTCACCTCTTCATCAAGGATAGAAGTCTTATTGATTGGATCGACTCCACTTGGAGGTTTGAGGCACAGCTCCAAGTTAGGTTCTTCAAATCTCTTTTGTTTTTCTTTCTTTTTCCCTTCCATAAATCTTGTTGAATCGCCTAAGGAACAATAATTAGCCATCTTAAAAAAAAATGCAGAAAAAGAAAGAAAATTGATTAGAAAAAAGCGAATTATAAAGTGCGCAGATTAATATATACCTCTAATTAAAGAATTTTTCTTCAGATTTTAAGTGTTATTACAAAGTTATGACTAAATGTCTTTAGATAGACTAAAAAAAAAATAAAAAATTTACTTGGACAGACTGTCATGTAGTAAATTAGATTTTGTATAATTTAAATTTTTTGAGTAAAAAGGTAAATAAATTAATATTATGCTATATTTTCGTCTCAGTTTATGTGATATCGTTTGACTTGATACGAAATTTAAGAAAAAAAAATAAAATTCTTGAAATTTGTGTCTAAAATAATCTCTGATCATTTATGTGGTATACTTAATCTGTTTCATTTTATTTAATCCTTGTTAATTTGACACATCATTAAAAAAATTTAATCATAAATTTATTTTATTAAATTAACTTTATTAATGATGCTATGAAACTCTAAATTTAACATTACTACTTTATTTTGTTATTTAATATTGAGGGTAGAAAGGAAAAAATATAGCAATTTTTTTTTAATTTTATAAATTGGACAAGTAATTTGAAACAATTATTTTTAATATAAAAGTCAAGTGAAACGAAATAAAGAGAGTAAAATCAAATCGTTAAAGGTAAATGAAAAATATTAAATTATATTGTTTCCAATTACAAAAAAATACTTTTATAATTAATATTATTCCGTCGTGTCATAATCTATTTATGTCACCTCCAGAGTCTATACCCTAAATAGGGCCCCCTAAATACAATCATAATCTGATCTGAACATAACCATAAAGAGTCCGTTTGGATAGAATTAAAAAAATTACTTTTTAGTTTAAGTGATTAAAATCTTAAAATAAGTGTTTTTAAATTAAATAGATAAGTGTTTGGATAGAAGTGCTGAAATTGAAAAAAAATTGTTGATGTGTTTGGTAAACAAGTGTTATCAATCACTTTTTTGTTGTCAAAATGACTTAAATATCCTTAAAGCTGTTAACACACAATAACGTGAGTTATTTATGATTTTTAATTCTAATACTTCAAAAATAATTTCTATTTAAATACACTTTCAACATAAAGTGATTATGCCAGGTCAATTTATAAATATAAGTTACTTTTTTATTTTTAAATATTAAAAAATAAAAATTTTAAGATATTTTTTATATAAATATAGTATTATATTGTAATATTGTAAGCTTTTAAACAACATAAAATTTTTAGGAATGAAACAAACTATTAAAAAGAATCAATTTTTAAAATTTAAATAACATGCAGAGATTCTATATGAACGGATAGAGAATAACTTACCACAAGCTCGATTTGACGATAAAATTTTTGAATGTTTTCTTATGTAATGATGGATTCTCTGAAAATAAAGGAGAAAAATGAAGAGAGAGGGCAAAAATGAAAAAAAGCGGCAGAAAGAAAAAGAAAGAAATTGCAATATAAGGTCTACAAAGTTTAGGGTATTAATTATTGAAATTAGAAGAAAATATAAGGGATAAAAAGGTAAATGTTTTGGTCAAACCTAAAAAAATTTTAATCTAAAAAGTAAAAAGCTGAGGGTATCCAGCTTCTCAATTTTTGCTTTTTTAATCAACTTTTAGCTTTTTTAAGCTCTTTTTAATTTTACCAAACACATAAAAAACCTAAAAAAGTGATTAAAATCTAGTTTGACCAGATTTTAATCTTATCCAAATACCCTCAAAATAACATGACTATTGATGCGGAAACTAAACCATAAGCTAACTTTTGTAATAAAGATAAAATAAAATGATATAATTAATTTTATTAAATAAAACAAGAATTTTTTGAAAATTGATTATATTTGACTAAGACTGGCAACAGAATCGGAAAATTCCGTTCTGGTCCGTCAACTTCGTTTCTGGTTCGGTTCCGATATCAATAATACAACGGTACCGGTTGGTGCCGGTATACAGGTACCCAATGATTCGGAATACATTGTCGGTGCGAACCTTCGAAAAATTCATGTACCGGTTGACCGATTTCGATCCGTCAGACGCGTTAAATTCTGCTTTTTTTTTTTTTAATTGGGTTGGTACTTGTAAGACTTGCAATGCCTCTTTTGGCCGTTGAACCCCCCCCCCCCCCCCCTCCTCATCTCAATTGCCCCACACCACCCCTTAAAATTTTCACTATGAATATCCTTCATTTCAATTATCATCTTTTAATTCCGACATTTGGTATACATCTGCTTTTGTGCAGACGTTCGGTATATTCGTTCCAATTTTAATCTCTTTTTATTACGTTAATGTCTATATTTTTATTTTTTAGTATCTAAATTTGTTTACTTATTTTAATTTTTTAATTTATAATATTTGTATTGCTTGCTTTAATATTTTAATTTTAATTATGGACTTCGAAAAAAATAGTAGTGGTAAAAAATCAATCTTTGGTAAGATTTTTCGTAGAAGTAAAAAAAGTAAAGCTACGACTAGTTCATTACCACCTAAACTTAATGAAACTTTTTTATCACAGCCTAATGATTTCGACGTTGGTATCGGTATGAAATTAGATCATGAAACCCTAAGTAGGCATTATGATAATTTTGAGGAAGACTTACCGGAAGAAGATGATATAAAAGAATAAGAGTTAGGTGATACCCCTACCCCTATCCCTACTAGTCCGATTACGGAATTATCGAAACACGGTGAAGAACTTACCCCTTTACCGAAATTTACTAGGGCCAAAGGTACCGAACGTACTAAAAGGTCTTTAGTTTGGAAATTTATGGAGCATGATAGGGTAAAAAGTGCTTCTACTTGCAATAAATGCAAGAATATTTTTAAACATTTGATTAGGAAAAAAATGGCGGGACAGGATTGCTAACTACGCATTTGATGAAATGTAATAAAGAATTTATTTGTCTAAAAAATGAGGTTAAAGCAAAAAAAGATGGTACACCATTTGTGCATGAATCTGTAGGAGGTAATATGGTTCCAACGCGTTTAGACATGTTTAACCCGGCTGGCCCAAGTTTATCATAGACATATAGTGAAGATGTAGATAAAGAAGAACTAGCGAAAATGGTTGCTGTTATGGGTTTGTCTTTTAGTTTTCCTTCGCATCTCGATTTTATTCATTATATTCAACAAGTATATAATCCCTCTTTTAAAGATTTTTCACGAAATACAATTAAAAATGATATTTTTAAATTTCAAGCTGAACATTGCCATTTTCTTCGTTGCTTATTTGATAAATTTGATGGTAGAATATCTATTACTTCTGATATGAGTTGTAATGTTATTGGTAATGATTATTTTACTCTCACGGCTCATTGGATTGATCACGATTGAAACATGCAAAAAAAAATTATTGCTTATAAATATGTTAACGAGTCTAAAACCGATATGTATATAACTAGTACAATAACGAAGAGTATGAAATATTTTAGATTTATTGGTAAACCTATGACATGCACATTAGATAATGCTTCTAATAATTTGAAAGCTATTGACGAGTTAGAAAGTAGATTATGTCCTATGGATGAAGATCATTTTCATGTTAAATATGTTGCACATATTTTAAATTTAATAGTACATGATGGTGTTTATTTGTTTGAAAATGGTTGTTGTAAAATTTGAATTGTTTGTAGTTATATTTTTTAATATAAAAGAAAGCATGTAATGGATGATTATAAATATAAATATAAACAATGTGACCTTTCATATAGAAAAGTTCCAAAAGAAATTTTACTAGATGGAATTCTTTGTTTCAAATGCTTGAAGTTTCTTTTATATATCGTAAATCTATACAATTAGTTTATAATGCTTATAATGAGGATGTTAATTTAATGCTAGATGAAGATGATTGGATTGAAGTAGAAGAACTTTGTAAATTTTTGAAAACTTTTCATCAAGCTACGAACAAAGTATTTGCTCAATATACTCCAACTATTTCTTCTGTTTTAGTACTATTACTGTTATTTCTAAAGTACTTGCTGAATATAAAAAATTATTCCCGTACAAAGAGACAATTGAAGCTATGTTTGATAAATTTTAAAAATATTTTTCTATTCCACAAATTTTTTTGACAACTAATATATTCAACCCATTTTATAAAGAGCATGGTACAATGATGTTGGTTAAAAAATTATACAACAATTTAGAAATTGGACCTCATGAAAAGCCATCAGTTGACACTTGTTGCGCTAACATAGTACCTAAAGCTAGGAGTTTATATAACTTTTATCAAGTTATGGAACAAAATATTGGGCAGATTGAACCTCCTACTTCTAGACGTAAATATGATGATTTAGATGACCAGATGGGCGAAGAACTTGGTGTTCAATGTTGTAGGAGTAATGATTTTGATTCGTATCTTTCGTAGGATCGAAAAAGTATTAGAGATGAAACTGAAAAACAACAACTTTTATCATGGTGGAAGACCCGTATCAGACAATTTCCAAAACTTTCAAGGATAGTTTGAGATTGGCTTTCAACTCAAGCTTCTTCAATTGCTTCGGAGCAATCTTTTAGCATAGGAAGATTTATAATTGGAGATCATCGATATTCGTTTGCAAGGGATAGTTTGAAGATTTCGGTATTATTTGGAGATTGGATCAATGCCGAACGAAGAAATTTTGAGCTCTCCAAATTACCGCCCCTTGTTGAAGACGAAATAGATGAAATTTTTGAGGAAAATAGTGATGATGGAATGGAAGCAATGGAGGAACAAGGAAAAAGATCAATTCCGGAAGATTTATCCGCCGAAGAAATAGAAAAGTTACACCAAAAATATTATAGACAATTTAGATATTAATAAAATTCTACAATAGAGATCTAATTCAAACAGAACCCTTCCTAGAAGGTGGCTGCCTAAATTAGATTTTCTTTTAATATCTTTGTAATAAATGTACAACGTATGAAATTTGAATAAATATAACGGCTATTCGCCTAATTTTATTTTAAAATTTGTCTTTTGTTTGTTGCAATTATGGGAAAAAAAGTTTAAAACAAAACTTTATAAAGTTAGATATTTTTTCAACTTTACAACTTAAAATTATATAAATATAATTTAACTTTTTAAGATAGATTCAAATTTAAACTTTTTATTTTTTTTTTAATAAATTATATAAGTTAATATATATCTTAAAATTTTAAACTTTTTAAGATATATTTAAACTTAAACTTATTGAAAAAAAAGTTAATAAATTATATAAATTCTATAAGTTAATATATATATATATATATATATATAACTTATATAAATTATATGTGTTAATATATATATATAAGTTAAAGGCCATTAAATTATATAAGTTAATATA
>NC_061116.1:224333857-224361255 GCF_002878395.1 Capsicum annuum | reverse complement strand
ATATATAATTTAAATTAAAATTTTAAAAAAAGCTATACGTAGTACGTCGGCGTCTCTTTTGGTAATGTTTCGGTGTCACTCCGGTCCGAACCGATTTCACACCGGTAGCCAACGGACTGGTGCGAACAAGAAAAAAATTTCGGTATTCCGATTCCGGTAACACTGGTTTTGGCGACAAAATCGATAAGGAAGTTCCGGTACCGATTTCGGTTCTGGTCTAACCGATACGACGGTATCGATTCCGATCCGTTGTCAGTCCTATATCTGACTGTAATAGCTCATTTACCAATAAAAAAGTAAAAAAAAAAAAAAGGAAAGAGAAATTTGGGCCAAAGCCCATCTGCCCATTTAAAAAAAAAAAGAGGCGGCGGGGGGGGGGGGGGGGGGGGGAGCTTTTATCTTATTCTCTCACAAATCCTTATATGTATAAATAACACAAATACCAACTTTTTGGAAGTAATTACACTCTCTCCCACTTTTTTAATTACTTTACTCTCTCTTCCTATTAATATATATAACATCGCCGACATATACAAAGCATTCTGTGTATATGTTGGGATTTTTGTAATATGTTGAGATTTTTTGTAATATTGAAAACATAATTTGTGTATTTGTATAATTTTTAGAATAAAAAAAGGAAAAGGAGTTAGGTGTGCTGCTTCTTTCAGCAAGCACAAGCCAAGGAAAAAAGAAAACTATATAAGGACTTAAGGTCCAAGAAAGCAGCAACAGTTGCGTCTGTAGTACACATAAAAAAACAACTCATTTAATTGGAGAAAAATAAATCAAGGAAGAAGAAGAAAAAGTGGATTTGTTCAGAGATATTTATCGGGTTTAAGGTAAATTCCTTCCTATATCTTTATCGTGATTTCTAGTCAAAGAAATTTATTTTGGATATTACAAATATTGCAATTTAATTGCTAAAGACAAGAAATATGGATAGTAAGGTGTTCTTTTGGATACAAAGTTTAATGAATTAAAAGTTATCATGAAACCTTGAGGGTTGGGTTATCTAATTTTATCATGAAGTTGGCCTAAATAAGAAAATTAATATAAGATTGTTTGATGTGATTATAGATTCGATCGAAGGAGGTTATACGAATTGTTTGAGGTGACAAATTTGGTATTACGATAAGTGTACTGTGAGTAGTAATCTTACCATAATTTGTGTTTATAAACTTGCATATTTTATACTTGATTTTGATGAAACAATGAGTTACGAAATGCTTCGAAATTGCATGTGGGAAAAGTCTTTTAGTTGATATGATATTGAAATGGTTATCTGAGATATGATATTATTACTGTAAATATTCTTCACTTACATGAGAAATATGTATTTTGCCATGTGTTTTTATTCAAGTTTACATGAAACATAATTTGATATGAACTTTAAATGATATGGTACTATTCTGAAAAATGCTTTCATATAAATAGCCGATTGTTTACAAATAATTTATAAATGAGAGTAGACCTTGATTTGAATCCTGTATCTAACGACGGGAACGTTAGACCTGGTGCACCTTGATTTACTGATGACTATTACAATCCTCGCTACTGAAAAGGTAGAACTAGCATACTGTTACTGATATGATATTTGACTCCTTTATGAGGGGTCCATTGTTATGGTTTATTCTTGATGAAGAAGAATGCCACACTGATTACATGATTCATTCTTGAAAACCTCCCAAATATGTAATATTTGATATGATACGATGCTTTTTGAGATTATTACTGAACCATGGTTCACATGGCTTACATGAAACAATGATATTGTTTATTGTTACTGTTTACTGGAAGAACATTTATTTCATGATGTTTTCTGACTTGTTCCTATTAAAACAGTTGTGGTTAAGTGTTATTACTCACTGAGCTAGCGTCTCATCCCTCACTATTATTTTTCAGAAAATGCAGGTGACGGCGAGGATTACGTTACCTAGAGCGCTCGAGGTATCATTTTCTTGGTGAGCCCCGCATTTGTTCGTGTGGGCAGGAGTTTATTTATTTGTTATGTTCTATTTCTTGAAAACTCTTAGAGTCGGTCCATAGTCATGTCTTTAGAGCTTTGAGTATTCTTTCGTTATTTTGAACTTGTGGAGTATTGAATTTCCTCTCATGTTTTGGAGGTGGATTTTATGTTGTTATTGGGTGGTGTTGGTGACTTGTTGATGGTATGTGATGGTTTGTGTTAGGGTGATTGATGTGTTGGTTGTGGTGTTGTTGATTTGAGACAGAGAATTTTCTTGATAGGCCCGAAAACAGAGGTAACTCTGCCTGATTTTCTGTAGAATTCTGACGAGGCTTGCTTAGGAGTCCTAAACTCCTTAGCACTGGTCATGATCCTATTTTGGGTCTTGACACTGACTCAACTTGACTATTTCTCTATGACACCTCTACTAACATTAAATGTGACTAACTTGGGGGTTTGGGCCACAGGTAACAAAAGAGTTCTAAAACGAGGTGTAGGTGACACAAGTTTTAATTATTAGGTGGAGGTGACAATTACTTTATTATGGATTAAGAAAGTTGGGAAAGTTTGAAAATAACCCACAAGTTTTTAAATTTACACTTTGATCCAAATGTTAACCTATATAACGAAAAACGGAGAGAAAAAAAGACATCTTTCTCTCTCTTCTCACCCTTTGTTGATTTCTCTCTCTTAGTGATTTTTGTTGTTCATTGTTGCTACTGCTTCATTCATCATATTCTGCTTCATTATCATCATTTTCTACTTTATTATCATCTTCATCTTGTTCTTGTTGACCATTTGTTGTTGTTGTTGTTACCGTTACTGTTGCTATTTGACCAATTTCTTAGGTCAAATTTTGTTTTTAACATCACTTTCCACTTTGGCATTACTTCATAGGAGATATTGGTAAGTCAAATTATGATTTTTAGTTGAATTTGTCATCTGAGTACTACTATTGTGTTGTTGTTTTTCAATAATGGATAGAACCCAATCATGAATCCAACATAAAATCCATCTGTTTAAACAGATAAATCATCTATTGCGATAGATGAGACATCTGTTTCGAAGGAAGACTGATATGTTGGATTCATGTTTAAACAAACGGCTCATCTGTTGCAACATTTGACATATATGTTGCACCAGATTAGGTACCTGTTGCAACAGAAGCTGAACACGATTCCAACATAGGTTACAACAGATTAATAACCTGTTGCATCAGGTAAGTCATCTGTCGTAATAGGTTAATTATCTGTTGTAACTGTCACTCATCTGTTGGAATCAACTTCAAAGGTGATTTAGTTATAACATCAATTCCAAAAGGCGATTCATCTGTTGCAACAAATATTCAGACCCGTAACATGAATCCCAATAGGTAAGAATCTGTTGTGACTCATTACTTACCTGTTGGAACAGATAACACATCTGTTGGGATTCATTCACGGCACTATGAAATCACTATCAAATTTTTTTAACAAATGACTTTATTTAGGTACCACTAATGGAGGGATTAATAACAATAGGGGTGGATTGTCATGGTCATTGGGTCGAGAAGAGCAATCGATATGTATGGCATTGGAAGGAGGGTGAAATGCTAGAGACGATAGGTATGACAGTCCAAAGTGATGTTTTGTATGATGATTTTGTGAACTTAATCATCAGCTTTTGTGGACTGAATTGTCAACCGGAAGAATTCGCCATCAGCTACATGCACAATTCCTTTGAAAATCAGAGGGTACTGCCTTTCAAGATAACTGGTCAGGTTTGGTTGCGTTCTTATCTAAGTGATTCAACCAGGCCGATGTTAAGGGTGAATATGGTTGAAAAGCTGAGAGAGAATGACAACTAGAACGTAGAAGAAAAAGAAGAAAAAGAAGACTTCTTTGATGATAGGTTGGATGATCTAGACATGAATATTCCAGATGATGATCAAACACCTACGCCCGTTGATGTGACCAATACGACATGCTGTTCTTCTCAATCGACATAATCTGGAAATCTTCAAGACGACATGACTAGCTTGTTTATTGGAATGTCATTCAAGGACAAGAATTAACTATCTAACACTTTGTTTATTTCTTGTGTGAAAAAAGATTTCAGAATAAAGAAGGTGATTAATTCGAGCAGTGTCATTTGCTTCAAATGTGCTAATTCGAACTGCAAGTGGTGGTTGAGAGTGGTGAAGTATGTAAGTTCTGACAGATTTGTCATTCATAAACATGAAAAGCATCACACATGTGGTTCGGAGCACATCTCGAGCGAAAATCCTCATGCCACAGCAAAGGTCCTCTGTGAATATTTCAGGGGTAGTTTTCCCGATGGCAAAGGCCCTTCAACAAGGCTTATGGACAATCAACTCCTTATGGATTTGGGTGTCCTAGTCAGTTATTGGAAGGTATATATGGCCATGGGGATTGCCAAGGACCTGGTTCGGGGGACACTCGAGCATGGATATGAAGTCTTAGATGCTTACCGTTACATGATTGATTCCAAAAATTAAGAAAGTAAGACGGCATTGCATCTGGATGAAAATGGAAGGTTCAAGTACTTTTTTGTATCCTATGGTGCTTGGATTCAAGGTTTTCGACATTTGAGAAAAGGCATAGCCGTCGACGGCACCTTCTTGAGGAGCAGGTATAATGAAGTTCTGCTAGCGGCGGTGGCGCAGGATGCGGAGAATCACATCATTCCTGTCGCTTTTTGTGTAGCGGACAAGGAATGTAAAGCCTCTTATGATTTTTTTTTGAACAACTACGATGCTGCGTCGAAGATACCGAAGAGTTGTATTTTGTATCGGATAGGCATCCAAGTATTCCAAAGATGGGTTCACTTTTCTTCACTTCAGCTTACTTTGGTTGTTGCATCAGGCATCTTGGAGAGAATATTTGAAACAACTATCACAACGAAAGGGTCGTCACCCTTTTTATAGAGTAGCTAAAGCATATAGTAGAGAGGAGTTTTTAGACCATTTCAATCAAACAGCGGATGTGAATCCCAAGATAGTAGAATTTCTTGCACGTGTCGGTTTCGAGAGATGGAGCCGGGCATTCTGTCCACCAAATAGGTACATTCTTATGAATTTAATGTCTTGTTTGATTTACAAGTTTAGTTTGATGTCGTACTAAGTAATTTTTTTCTATAGGTACAATATTATGACATCAAACATAGCTGAATCGGTGAATTCATTGTTTGGCGATTAAAGTGAATTTCCCATCAAGGCTATGTTTGAAAAAATAAGCGAGAAATATAGCGATTTTTTTAACAAAATGTTTGTGCAGTTCAATTGCCTAGAAAAAAGAACCCGATTTGTTCTCGAAATCGAAAATAAAATATCAACGAACCCAATTTTACTATATATAAAATGTCTTTTTTTTAAATAACTTGTGCATCAATAAAATGAGGCAAAATATAAACTTAAATAATACAGCAGACCACAATTATTCTCAACAGTTGCACAACCACTGAAATGCTTTCCTCCAACAGATGAAAATCTATAGAAACAAATGGATAATCTGTTAAAACCCAACAGATGACTAATCGGTTCCAACTGTTGAAAGAACTCAAATGCCAAAATTTCTAGTGCTACTGGATTCAACATTGCCTCCAATCGTTGACATGTTAACATGTATTAGATTAGAAGAAAACAGAATGAAAATTGAATAAGAATTAAAACACCAAAGTCTGACTAAAAGTAAATTTTTCATTAAATGAAAAATAAAATACATTAGGGATAGATCCAATATAGAAAAATTAAAATACATACGCTAAAAGAAAAAACACATTCTAATTATTATTATCATCATCATCATTAATGACAGTCGACCAATCAACTCGCAGCAGCAGGGCTATCATCGGCCTCTGCATCTCTCTAAATATTGTCGCTCTCACAGCGACCAACTCGCTCTGAAGGTTATTAACCTGCCTTTGAAGTTTCCGCACTGTGTCGCGTAGAACATCAATGTCCGGAAAAGGATCAGCCATATCTAGAACACGCATGAATTGACAAATATAAAGAAAAATATTCACAATGTAATACAACGTATACGACCAACTGGTAAATTTACGCCAGAAAAAAACTTACCTCAACGAGAAAGGAATATTCTCTTTGAAGAGAAGTGGTTGAAGATGTCACACGGAAGGAGAAATGCAAGAAATAAATAGAGTTGAATGAAGATTGAGGGACCTATAATATAATCTGGACGTGTCAGGCCAAAAGGCAGGACTGATCAGCTCCGTTGTAATAATTACATTCAAACTGGTGGCATTTTATTTTCTGTGAAAAGTCGCGACTTTTTCTTTTACACTAATTACTTCTTTCCTTTTCATAGCAGTTTGAGACTCGATAAAAGCCGTTATTATTGAGCTGTTGCAACAGATCGTCCAGCGTTTTTAACAGATTTAGCATCTATTGCAACAGATGAACGGATTGAATATGCAACAGACGGCTGTCAAAATAGATTTAGCATCTGTTGCAATAGATGGTTTGTATATGTAACAAATAAGACATCTGATGCAACTTATGTGTTATCTATTACAACAGATGGACAGTATGTATAAGTTGGAGGAGATTTGATATCTTCTGACAGCTGATTCATTAGTTTTAGTTTCAACAGATGGATTATTCGATTCATTAGCTATTTTGAATGTGTGAGATAAAAATTCTTCACCTCTTTTTAATAGTACCTCCGTTACGTATTAGTTGGGCCCTATGGGCTTGGCACACCAATTGATAAAAATATAAATTAGGTGATTGTTTTACCAAATTGGCCTTATTAATTATGATTAGAAAGTATAAATGTAATTAATATACTTTATGTAGTCATTTAATAATAGGGGTAATCTTGAAAGAATATAATAAAATTCTTTTGATTTTATAAATAGGAAAACTAAATTGAAACAAACATATTTAGAAAGAAGTAATCACATGCGTGCAGATTAATTAAAAAAAAGTCAGGTCTATCGCAACAGATTATCATCTGTTGCAACATAAAGATTATCTGTTGCGACAGATGGACCATATGTTTGGAGGAGATGTTTTGATTTCTTCCAACAGCTAATTCGTCAGTTACAACAGATGGAGATTTCGATTATCAGCTGTTTTGAATGTGTTAAGATAAAAAGTCACGACTCTTCATACCTTCATTTTAATAGTCATTACATTCATGCAGATGAATAAACAACACTGACATGTCATGATGGGGTAGGAAGAATAAGATGCGTGCAATGGATCCCATTTTCATGCATCCGAGTTATGTATATTATTGATCAGGCTACCGTGAAGACACATAAAGTGCAATGATTTTGTGAATGTAGTTTTTTTCCGATGATTAGACACTGATCCTTTAAATAAGATCCTGAATTATACAATTTAATTTGATAGGTGCGAACTGATAAGGCCGAAGGGTTCCAAGACGATGGTGTCGATACCCCGTTACAATTTAATGACACGATTCATGCACATGTTTTTGTGTCATGTTTAGGGAAGGGTTTAAATTTTTGGCGGTAGTGTAAATATCCAATAGTGATTGGACCGGTTTTAATGGCACAATGGACTTCTTGAAAGGCCTCCGAAGCCTCGCAATGCAGCAAACAACGATAGAACCAATAGTAATTCCCCTGGTCCAAATTTATATAGATGGATTGGTGGAGGAGATTATTATACAGCAGAAGGTGTTTGGAAGAAAACTTGTGTGGGAAGAGTGGGGTTGAGAAGGCCATATATCATCTTAGTACTTGTTTAAGAGGATACACAGGGTCAATTCCTCTTGACCATTCTTTTTTTTCTTCAACGAATGATGGATTTTCATTTTTAGATACACTTTTACATTCTCATCTCATCCAGTTTTTTCATTTTTCATGTCAATTTCATAAGCTAATTTTGCTACACTTTCCTTCCGACCCTGTGTATCTTCTTAAACAAGTACTAAGATGATATATGGCCTTCTCAACCTCCCTCTTCCTGCACAAGTTTTCTCCCAAACACCTTTTGCTGTATAATAGTCTCCTCCAACAACCCATCCATATAAATTTGGATCAGGGGAATTTCTATTGGTTCTAGCGTTGTTTGCTGCATTGTGAGGATACGAGGCCTTTCAAGAAGTCCATTGTGCCATTAAAACCGGTCCAATCACTATTGAATATTTACACTGTTGCCAAAATCTTGAACCCTTCCCCAAACTTGACACAAAAACATGAGCATAAATCGTCATTAAATTGTAACGAGATATCGACACCACCGTCTTGGTCCCTTAGCCTTGCCAGTTCGAACCTAACAATTTTAACTGTAAAATTCCATATCTTGTTTGAAGAATTAATGCCTAATAGGTAAAGAACAAACATTCACAAAATCATTATACTGGATGTGTGTTTTCATAATAGATTGATCAGTAATACATACCTCCCACATATGAAGTGGTTCCATCTGCAAGCAGCTTATTCCTTCGAACCCATCTTTACTCTAGCCTTTGATGCTGGCCGGGCAAAAGTGGATCCAATTTTACTTCTTTTTGTCTGCAAACAAGAGAAATACATTTGATGTCAAACAAGAGAAGAACAAAAAGAACAATACAAAAGGGTGACACAAAATTGAGTAAATCAACAGATGACCAATATGATGCAACAGATTACCCATCTTTTCAACCAATGAGGCATCATTTGCAAAGAATGGATGACATGTTGCAACAGATAGGCCATCTGTTGGAATAGATCAAACCAGCCTTGCTACTGGTTTGATTTCTTCAAAAAGTTGCTCCGTCTTTTCAACAGCTGATTCATCAGTTGCAACAATTGAGGAAACTGTTGCAACACCACCAACAACAACATCAACAACAAAGAAACAAACAAAATAACACCATATGTTCCAACACCATCGACAACACAAACATCACATGTTCCAACACAACCACCACCCCCAACAACAGCACCACCAAAGTACCAAACAGAAGACATAAAAAAAACTATACTGATAACAAGACTTTTTAAGTTCTCCAAACAGATGACTTTTTTTGCATATTTTAATAAAAACAACGGTTCATTCATTCAAGACTCAAAAGTCACCTTTCCTTTAGTTTTATCAATAAATATTAAACTCGTAATGGGTAAATCATTGATAGCAACAAATGTAAATAACTAATTTAAGTGACATACAAAGAAGAAGACAAAATGAAAAGAGCAACTTTGAACCATACCTGCAATGTCAAAAAAGCAAACGGATCAGAACATCCAGTTCAGTTGAGAAAAGATATTGATTGGTTGAGATCCCAAAGGATCCTCATCCTAAAGAAGAGAGAAAAGAGAGGAAAAAGGAAACAACAAGGATAATTGAGAATAAAAAATAAAGAAGAGTTATGAGTTGAGTTTAGTCTAGACTACTTCATGGCTGAAGGAGAGAGAGTTCTAGATATGGGGGGTTTTAAATATTCATTAATAACTTTTGAGGGGCACAAGGAGACGGTGACATTGAAAAGACCAGATAAGACTACTCACTCAGGAGATTTTTGAGTTATCAAAGTTGTACCGAGTAATATTTTTACCGCCTTAGTATTTTAACTATTTTATCTCAGACAGGAAATACCTCAATTGCTTTATAAAAAAAAGGATCAAAAAATATTTAAGTGCAACAGATGACTTAATCTGTTTGATCGTTTACAATAGATTCGTGATCTGTCACAACAAATGACGTAATCTGTTTGATAATTTATAAAAGATGCGTAATATGTTGTAACACATTACCTAATCTATTCGATTTGATCCAACAAAAAAGACATATATTGCAACATGTTGAACATTTGTTTATATATAATTTCAATTGAGTTCATATGTTCGACTAAAACCTTAATTGAATGTGAGTTCTCATAGGGCCAAATACAAATTTAATTGAGTCTTTTGGTAATTTTATGATGAGACGGTATTGCGTTTCTCCGACCAAAGTCATCGATCAATCACTCTGAACCGAGCCGATTCTTACTACCTCATATGTTAGACTAATACCTTAATTGATTAATCTTGGACTAGGGTACTAATACCTTGATTGAATAATTTGGGACTAGGGGTGAGTTCTCATAAGGTCAACTACAACTTCAATTGAGTCTTTTGGCAATTGCATGATGAGACGGTACTGCGTTCCTCCCGACTAGAGTCGTCGATCGATAACTCTGAGTCAAACCAATTCTTACTACCTCATATGTTAGACTAATACCTTAATTGATTAATTTAGGACTAGGGTACTAATTCCCTAATTGAATATAGGGTCAACTACAACTTTAATTGAGTCTTTTGTCAATTGCATGATGAGACGGTACTGCGTTCCTCCCGATCAGAGTCGGCGATCGATCACTCTGAGCCAAACCGATTCTTACTTCCTCATATGTTAGAATAATACCTTAATTGATTGATCTAGGACTAGGGGTGAGTTCTCATAATGTCAAATACAATAGATGACAATGCCTATTTGATAATTTACAACAGATGGGTAATCTATTGCAACATATACCTCAATCCATTTGATAATTTACAACAGATGAGTAATTTGTTGCAACAGATGACTTAATCTGTTTTTTTACAACAGATTCATGATCTGTTGCAACAAATGGCTTAATCTGTATGATAGTTTACAATAGATGTGTAATATGTTGCAACAGATTACATAATCTGTTTGATCCAACAGAAAAGATATCTGTTGCAACAGGTTAAACATTTGTTTATATATAATTCAATTGAGTTCATATGTTAGACTAATACCTTAATTGAATGTGAGTTCTCATAGGGTCAAATACAACTTTAATTGAGTCTTTTGTTAATTTCATGATGAAACGGTACTACGTTCCTCCCGACCAGAGTCGGCAATCAATCACTCTGAGCTGAATCGATTCTTACTACCTCATATGTTAGACTAATACCTTAATTGATTAATCTAGGACTAGGGTACTAATACCTTGATTGAATAATCTGGGACTAGGGGTGAGTTCTCATAGGGTAAACTATCGATTAATCTAGGACTAGGGGTGAGTTCTCATAGGGTAAACTATTGATTAATCTAGGACTAGGGGTGAGTTCTCATAGGGTCAGCCACAACAGATGGTAGCGCCTATTTGATAATTTATAACATATGGGTAATCTATTACGACATATGACAATCCATTTGATAATTTACAACAGATGGGTCATCTATCGCAATAGATGACTTAATCTATCTGATAATTTACATCAAATTCAAAATTTGTTGTTACCTAATTTGATTGATAATTTACAACAGATGAGAAATCTGACGCAACATGTTGAACATTTGTTTTTTACAATTTCAATTGAGTTCATATGTTAGACTCCTAAATTAATTAATCTAGGACCAGAGGTGAGTTTTCACAGGATCACCTCCTAGAGTACTCGGTCAACTACAACTTCAATTGTTTTTATATGATTTTAAAAATTACGCATATATTTTATGATTTTATAAACAATTAAGATCATTTTGGACCAAATTAACATTTTCAAAACTACTTGTCATTCTTTTCCAAAATACAAATCAACCCATACAAAACGTTTCATCATTTCAAATCTAGAGGTCTGGCTCTTTCTCTTTCATTCTCACTCAACAATACAGTACAGACAATAACTACTAAACAAATTTGCTCAACCCTCCACAACAGATTGATTTTCTTCTCATTTCCAACCACATAGGTGTTATTTTTGACATCATTCTTGCTTGTATCAGTCGTTTTCTTTGTCTTCGTAGGCAACAGAGTTCGAGAAAAGCTCTATATTTGTTTTTTTTCTAAAAAATAAGGGCTTTTAAGCTAATGATGAAAAATAAAACTTTTAGTTGTATTTTCTTCGAGAATGGGTTTATAATTTTGAGTTTTGATGGTAAAATCGTAGCAAAAACTCGAGAAATCCCTAGTTTTCGTTGTAGTGTTCCGTTGACTGTCGTGGTATAGTTGGATGGTGTTGGTGATGGTGGTGGTGGTGGTGGTGTTTGTAGTCGTCGTGGTGGCACTGGTGGTGGCATTGGTTGGTGGTGTTTATGGTGGTGTCGGTATTCATGGTGTTTGTTTGTTTGTTGGCATTAGTTGGTGGTGTTTATGGTGGTGGTTGTTGGTGTGTCGGTATTCATGGTTTTTGTGATGTATTTTTTAAAATCTATGCATACCTCAACTGTAATGTAATTTTTGTTTTTCTTTGTCTGTAGGTAAAACATGTCTCCCAAAAGAAAAGAAAGTGAAAGTGGATCAACATCTGACCACTAAAAAAAAGGCTACAGTATAGAGGAATTTGGAGGAGCTTCCTGAACAATCTCAGTCAGGAAAAGTGAAGCTGAGGAAAGATATGAAAACAATATTGAGGAAGGTGGACAAGGGTCCATAGACGGTGATGAAGAAAATGAAAGTGAGAAAGAGGAGGAATTGGAGAGTCAGAAAAAGAAAGAGGATGATCATCAACATGATGATAATGGATCACCGACGGGGCATGAGTTAATATCGACATCCCAGTATGATCCTGTCAAAACTTTTAGTATTGACAGGTTTGAAGTTGTGATGCCGATAAATGACCCAGAAGGAAAACAACTAACTGGTCAAACTGTACTTAAATGTCAGATGGGGAAATTTTTTGAATATTTTATTAAAATTATGCAGAACGAAAACATAGGTGGACTTTTTAAGAAGAGCTGCTTTAGACGCTTTCTTGAGCTGCCTGAGGACCCCTCTGCCCGTATCCGTTTCCCTATGACGATGGTATATGGTCTTCTTAAGCGTAGGATTAAGTACACGGGAGATGATAAAGATCCGGAGGAGGGGGGCAAAAAAAAGATGGATGAAATCTGCATCAACTACTGTGGCATGTCTGTTTGTTTTGGCTTACAAGAGTTTGCAATAGTGATGGGACTGAGATGCCATATCCCAGAAGGACCACCACCCCGCAAAAGATCCAAGGCAAGAAAATGCAAGGTAAAAATAGATGGGTTGTTTGACATTGCTCGACGTGCCAACAAAGCATCGGATTTGTTGACAGATCTCGAGGATAAAATATACCAGAGCAGTACAGGGAGCAATTGTGCTTAGTTTGGTTTGCCCATTCAGTTATATTGGCAAAAGGCATCAACAAGGTCATAGAAGATGATTTGTTGGCGTGTGCTGAGGATTTTGATAAATTCAACAATTATCCCTAGGGATATGACAGCTTATACTTGACTGTCCAATATTTACTGACAAAGCTATCCTCAGGGACGAACACATTATACGTCTTTTCTTGGGCTTTCATGGTATAATTAATCACTAATTTTGCTCATCCATTAATTTATATTGAATATAGTTATTATGATTTTTTTTCTTGCTTCCTGTTTACACTTTTTAGGCTTGGGCATTTGAAGCCATTCCTTCCCTCCGAAAGCAGTTAATGGATTACCCGGATGAGGTTTCTCATCCAAGGATGTTTAGGTGGTTGGTTGCAAAGAGCAACACCAATATTACAGAGGCTGATCTCTTTAAACCTCCGAATGATGTTGTACATCTTCTTCAAATAAAATAATTCTACTCAAAGATAAGAAAGATATTGAACAAATGTTATATCTGGTGCATAAGATGTTATATCTGATGCCCCAGATAGGACATCTATTGCGACGGGATATATCTTGCATCAGATTACCCATCTGTGGCTTTGGTTCTATAAACCCAACTCCTAAAAGATTAACCATCTACTGCAAATTATGCAACAGATGTTTAATCTGATAACATGTCGTTCATCTATTGTGACGTACAGATCATCTGTTTCATAATAGATTACCCATCTTGTGCAGCTATTGCAACAGATGATTGATATTTTGCATCAGATTATCCATGTGTTGCTCTGTTTCTCTGAACCAGACTCAAACGGATTTTAATCATATACTGCAAAGTATGCAATAGATGGGTCTTATTTTTTTAAATGTAGCCCAACTGTGAAAATTATTATATTATGTGATTTAAATGCATCTATCTTTTTTTTCTTTTCTGTAGGTTGTGCATCCATGGATCGTGCCTACTGAGGAGGAGTCGGCGATGACTTCTTATATTACTCTAGGTCATGTTGATACTATTGCAGACCCAACGGTGGAGTTAATAAAGAAGTAATTGGATGGAGCAACATCCATAAGAAGAGCAGTTAGGTAAGGTCAGCCTAATGTTGAGGCTCTTCATGACCAACCTTTTACTAAGGCAGATCCGGGTGCTTCTTCTGGTGGAGTTGTTGGTGTTGGTGGCAGGCATGCTGATGCTGCTACCACTTGTGATGATGAGCATGCTGATGCTCAAGAAAGAATAAATATGTTTAAAAATACCCCTTTTTGCCCTTACACAGGTCCCTCTCACCCCTCTTCACCCTCGTGTTCTTGTTGCAAATGCGATGAGTGCAAGGACAGACAGGATAAACTCTTTGAAAAAGTAGAGGCTATCTCTAAAGCTATCGAGGAATTCAAATCCAAGAGGTGTGTCATACTATCCAAGAAGGTAAAGGAGCCACACACTCCTATAGTGTTGGTTAGGAGAAAGAATAGAGCAATTAGAGACGTACTCTCCGCTCAGAAATCAAAAGAAATTGCAATTCCTTCCTCTCCAAAAGCTGTTGAAGTTTTGGAGCTAGTCAAGAAGGTTGAAATATATGTTGAACTTGGCGCCGAAGAGAAGAGGGATCTGCGACAGGCCAAGAATGCCAAGCTAGGCGCACCAGATTACCCCAGGCCTCCCTTTCCCCCTAAGACTTCCAGAATATAAGTGATATGCGTATGCCGTACGAGGACAAGACAAGTTTACATTTACTAACCTATCCCTTCTAATCTACCCTATAAAGAAGAAGCTACGCAACAAATTTCACATCTGTTGCAATAACTGGGTATACTGGTGCAACTGGTTGTGGTTCTGTTACAACTTATTATCCATCTGTTGCATAAGTTACGTTGGATTATTGATTCAGAGAACCCTATGCAATAGATGGACGTCCATCTATTGCATCTTTACAATTACTAACCTATTTAAAAATTGACTTCTTATCTGACAGCATGTTGACATAATTCTCTGCCTCATGAGGAAAAGGCAATTAACGTACCGGGAAGTTTATGACGCTGCCAATAGGATAATGGATCTCAAATTCTGCAAGAAGCTCAAGGATAGGTACGATCAAATCAATGGAGAGGTGTCAGTCCTTGGCATGGGACTTGATTTCCTAGTTCCTACGTTGGTCTTGGATGAAGAAGAAATGTTAAGATATGTTAGAGGCGACAGGCCAAATCCACACGGCAAGAGCTGGATCGAGGCAAAAAGGATTTTTGCAGTCATTAGCGTGAACGGAATGCATTATCAGGCTATTGAGATACTACTCGAGGAGGGAAAGATCAATGTTTATGACTCCAACATACCTCTCATCAACGATTTTGATCTTTTTCTCCTCGTGGAGCCAGTGATGGTGTTGTGGCCCATCTTGTTGAGGGAGAGTAAACTGATGAATCATTTGCCAAAGGAAGTATTGATGAAGAAATCATAGGATTTTGAAGGTCGAAACAGGGGAATGATCCTTCCAAAAGATGATACCGCTAAAGCAAGCGGCTCGCACGCTCTTGCACTCATCGAATATTTGCTGACCGGAATAGAAATGGCCGAGCCAATGACTTTTATATGCGACAACGTTGTGGTAAACCTGCAAGAGGTCTGGGCTTATGGAGTACTAACTGGACGCTTGAAGCCTGTGTATATAGAAGAACCTGTGAAATAGAAATTTTTAATTTCAAGTCACCCTTCACTTTATTACATGTACATGTAGTGGCAATAATTTTTTTTGATGAAAGTTGAGTTTTTTATAATGCAATAGATTAGACTGTCAATCTGTTGTAAAATATCTTTAATCCGTTCTGGAAGATAGTTTATCTGTTGCAATAGGTTGGTCATTTGTTGCATTACGCCGATGTTATTTCTATGAATAATCTAATAATTTAAGTCTAATCTGTTGCAACAGTGGGAAGACCTGTTTGATAATTTCCACAGATGACTTAAATTTTACAACATATGCCTAAATCTTTTTTATACTTTTCAACAGTTATGCCTGAATATCCATGTGCTCGTCGACAACAAACCAGTAGCAAATACACACACTACCATGAAAATTTCAGCAATTAGGCTTCAATATCCATGTGCCCAACAACACCAAACCAATAGCAATAACGACAACAATGTAGTATCTTCTTGCTCGATTTTGTTTCTCTTTATAAGCCTTGACTTTGTTCAACAAACCCCAGATTATATGATTTGCTTGTGAAGGGTGTCATTCTTCAAACCAATAAAAGTAATCGCATCCACCCAATTTCTATAAAAAAAAAGAGAACACAATTACAAAACAATTACAAGTCAATAATTAATCAATTAATTAAATAAAAAATAGTACCTTTGAAATCTTACAAGTAAAAAACCTACGACCCGTATTTTGTTGAGTCCAAGAAGTCTTTAACAAAGCTTCATGACCGCACTTACAATATATAAAATCTTTATCACAAAAAACAGTGGAAGATGCGCTCGACATTGTCAAGGTCAGTTGAAAAAAAATGAAAGTAATAATTTGAAGAATTTGGATCGATAAAAGAAGATGACGATGAAGAAGAAGATTTGGGAATTTAGGGTTAAATTTTAGGAGGAAGATGAATATATAAGACAATGGGGAAAAACAATGACCGTTGGGGGCCAAGTGACGGCAAGTCAGCAAAATGTGCCAGGACTGACACTAACACATTTGATGCCTATTTTATTTTACGTGTTTAAAATGAACATGTCTACTTGATGCCTATTTTATTTTAGGTGTTTGAACTGAGTACCGTCGATGAGTTGTGCCTTTTTTATTTCAATTCACTTTAACCTTTTTACATGTAGTGAAAATTTTTTATGTTCAACAAAAGTTGAATTTTTATAATGCAACAAATTCTCCATCCGTTGTAATAGTTATCCTACCTGTTCTGACATATAGTTTCTCTGTTGCAATAGGTTGGTCATCTGTTGCATTATCTCGATGTTTTTATCTAAAGTCCATCTATTGCAACAGTGGGAAGACCTGTTTGATAAATTCCAACAGATAACCTACTTGTTGCAAAATATGTATAAATCTATTTGATTATTCCAATCGATGTGTCATCTGTTGCAACAGATAAAGTCTATCTATTGCAACATATGTCTAAATCTGTTTTTTTTTCTAATAGTTGTGTCATCTATTGCGTTATCTTGATGTTTTTATCTGAAGTCCATCTGTTGCAACAGTGGGAAGACTTGCTTGATAAATTCCAATAAATCACCTAACTGTTGCAACATATGTCTAAATCTGTTTGAATTTTTCACTAGATGTGTCGCCTATTGCAACAAATACATTATCTGTTGCAATATTTGAATCTAGTATTCCTTTTCAATTAATAAGTTCAAATCTGAGGAATAAATAAAATTCGTAGACAAAATAAAATAAATTGAAGCCTTCAAAATTAGCTGAAATAAGTCAACGAACAAATGAAATGTAAAAAATTTGTTATGGGTACAGATCTCAATAAATACATCAACAACAATTTAAGTATACTGTCAAGGATTGCTTTGACAGGCTCAAGCTATAAAGATTTACTCAGTATGGACAAGTTGTTCTTCATCTGGTGCTATGGAATTTGACTTTGCTCATCGTGGATCTTCATTGTCGCTTGCGTACGATTTCTGCGCTTTCTGTTCTCCGTATTTTCATAAAAAGAGTAGCATATTGTCAATGTTGTTCAACAGTAGCTTCTTCTATATCCATCTGGATAGCCAAAATTGATCAATGCTAATCACGGAGATACAACAAAATGGAAAGGATAACTCATCTCTTCTAGCAAATCAAAGCGGTCTTCCTCCTGTTTTAAATTGTCCCAAACATATTATATTTCTGTTGCAACAATGAATCAACTGTTGGAAAAAATTTCTACATGAGGAAGACCCTATGTGATAATTTCCAATGGATGAACCATCCGTTGCAACATATGAATCATCTGTTGCAGCAGATAGGTCATCTGTTGATACAAATAAAAGCTATACAAAGAGCTATTTGATTTGCTAAAACAGATGAGACATATGTTGCACCAGATAAAGTATCTGGTGCAACAGGTTAGTCAACTTTTGTAACAGATGTATATATCTGTTTGATAATAATTTTCAGCAGATGTGTTATCTGTTTAAACAGATATGTGTCTGTTTGTTTTATCAGTTGGAAGACATAATATATTCACCTTCTTCAGCTTGTGCTGCTCTCCTTTGGACATTGTACGTTGCTCAGTGCAATACACAGACAGAGGAGTTGCAGTTTTGCTTTTTTGGATGCCTGATAATGCCCTGGAAATCACTCTCCTTCTCCTCTTAGAACTAATCTCTAATGGAGTGGATGAAAATAAAATCCTCTTTGATGGAATGAGACCCCTCTTAGATGTCAATTCCTTTATAGAAGCAGTTAATGCATTAATAACATTAATCGCTACATCATGTTTCGCCTTGCAGTCTTGACATTTGCATGCAGAACATTCACTGGGAGAGGCAAAATCTATAAAATCAGTATGATCATACTCATAATGGTTTGCTTTAAATACTGTAAGAGGAGCATCATTAGCGCCAACAGCAGCACCACTACCACCACCAATAGCTCCATCAACAACAACAAGCCCACTCTCCAAAATTGTTTTTCTTGTAATGGTTGTTGCTCCAAACAATTCTATTTTTATTCTGTCGATGACCTTAGGATCCGATAAAGTTTGCATAGACCATAAAGTAAGAAAAAATGGCATCTTCAACTCTCGATTGGTCAGAACTAGCGACGGATGCACATTCTAACATAAATCATTACATATATTAGAATGATTATTAGATCATTCAAAAAACAATATTAATTAAAAGAAAAAATTAATTATAATTATACTTACTGCATCCTTCGGGGGGTTGAAGAGATCAAGAAATTTTGTATTTGTATGAGTTTTGACCGACAACCATCTCAAGATTCTTGGACAGGAAACTCCTTCCAGGTAGTTCACTTGTTGTCTCAAATAAGGAATGGCTTCAAACGCCCAAGCCTAAAAAATAACGCCAATAAATCAAAACCATTATTGAGGAAAAAAATGAATGATATTATAATAGAAGAAAGAAACATTTACCATGAAATCCCATGGGAAGCCATATAAGTTGACTGTCTTTGGCGCTAACAGAGTCAACAAATATTTGACAGTCATTTTGAAGCGTTCATACCCCTATGGATAGCTGTTAAACGCCCCAAGATCCTCGGAGAGCTTTATTAAACTGAGGCTTATGTTGTTGTTAACGTCTTTCACCCAAAGAATATTATGTACAAACCAAACCAAGCACAATGACTGCTTGTGCTTCTTTGAATGTCCTTTAACTTTCAACGCTTCTATAAAATTTTTATTTTTAAAGCTTGGACCAACAATGGACACCAGGTCATCACGATCACATGACTTGCCTTTGCCTTTTTTGGGTGTGCGGGGTGTTTTATTTGGGTTAGAATAGGTATAACTTGAGAAGGAGGATAACCTTTTAGTCCAGTAACTATGGCAAAAACAAACAGGCATGCCACAGTAATTTATCCACACCTCATCCATCTTATCTTTGTTTTCATACATAAACTTACGCTTGATTCATATACCATTTTCATTTGGAAACGAGCATTCTTGTCCTCCGACAAATCAAGATATTTTCCAAAGCAGCTGTCCCTGAAATAAGCATCCAATTTTTATTCTCAAAGTATTTTTCTAAAGGCGTCGAAAGATTTTCCCATGGCTGACTTAACTACGAAATCACCCGTTAAATCTGCAGCACCATCGCATTATATTCTCACAGGATAACAATCAATGCTGAAGGCTTTGACCAGCTCTTCGGTGGAAGGGCTATTAGCATCTGCATCATCTCTTTTGAAACATTTCTCCTCCCCATGTTCATTATATTCTGCTCCCGATTGAGATAACGCTTGTAAAGCAAGCTCATAGAGTGGTGGATGTAGCCTAGCTGCTTTACTTGTTCCTTTACTTGGACTTGATTCGGTTTCTGTTCTTTTGGGAACCATATTATCTAAAATTAACAGGAACATAAAATAATATATTATTGTTGATTAATGCATCGTTAAAAAGGATAACAGTAAATCAAACAAGTAAAATAGTAAAATAACAGTTGCAATAGATCACCGATCTGGTGCACCAGGTAGTATATCTGTTGCAGCATATAACCAAACTATTGCAGCGGATGAGTAATCTGCTGCAACAATACAAAATATATCACTCATCTTTTAAGATAAATGAATGGTTTGTTCAACAGATCACACAACTGTTGTGACATCATCTGTTGCAATATATGAGTGATCTGTTGGAACAATTAAATAATCCGTAGCAACGGCTGAGTAATCTGTTGTGACAATACAAAATATATTACTTATCTGTTGAGAAAGATGAATGGTCTGTGCAACAGGTCACACATCTATTGCAACACATGAGTGATCTGTTGGAACAGTTATCAACGGTCAATATTGTTTAGATTCTTCCAGCATAGGGTCGTCTATCATGGCAGATGAATGATCAGTTGGAAAAATCAAGTCTTAGACTTTTCCTGTAGGAAGAGTTGGTAGAATTTTATCCAACAAGAGGTTCATCTGTTGCATCAGATCATTAATCTGATGGTTCTTCTATTGCACCAGATGGTTAATTAGTTGCATCAGATTTTTTTATCCGAAGCTTAATTTGTTGTAACATATGGTAAAGTTGTTGCATCAAAATTGTAATCTGATGGTTCCTCTGGTGCATCAGATGGTTGATCTGTTGCATCATATGATGAATCTGTTGCATCAGATGGTTAATATGTTGCACCAGATGGGTAATCTGTCGGAGGAAACAGTAGCACGATTTTGTTAAACAAAAAACAGCAATTTCATCATTTTTACCAAGAACAAGAATAGAACAAATCAAACCAAATTGTCCTTTTGTTTTTATAAACACAAACAATAAAAATCAAACTTCAAAAAAATACAACAAACAATAAAATATCATAATTCACTTCGAAAAGAGAAGAGAAGAGAAGAAATACTAGAAATTAGGATTTTATTCAGACCACATTTCAAATTAGTGCAACAAATATTAAAATTGTTAACCAATACTATCAGAGAAGTTGGCTCAAGTTCCTCGTTTTCTTCAAAATTAAAAAGGACATAAATTTTTACCTGTGAAAGAAGAAAAGGACCGATGAAGAATTCGAAGCTGTTGTGGCCGGAGAGCAAGGCTGTCACATCGATTGAAGTTGAAAAGGAAATGGAATCCCAACTATTTGTAGTCGGATGTTGAAGTCGCCGAGGATTGAGATAAGAAATTTGCAGAACAGTTGGTTGGGAGAGAGTTGTGAGAAGTTGTCGAGAGAGGGATGAGAGACAGGTTGATTGAATTGAAGAGGAGAACTCGAAGCCCAACTATTTATCATCGGGGGTTGAAGGGAGAAATTTTGCAAAACTATTGGTTGGGAGAGAGTTGAGAGAAGCTGTCGAGAGAGAGGAGAGAGTGGTTGATTTGGATTGAAGAGGGTGTGGGTTGGGTTGATTTGTATTTTTTAAAAGATTAGAAAGTTTTGAAAATATTAATCAAGTCCACAATTAACTTGATCGAGTTTCCTAATAATGTTTGACCCTATCTGTTGGTCAATGTCACCAATCCTTCATTCAAGACTTAAAAGACACCTATTCTTCAATTTTCTCGACTAACTCTATATAAATGAATAAAATTGATAATTTAGACTACTGGCAAAATCTTTGAAATAATGGGACTCACTCAAAGCTTATAGACGAAGCCTACCAAAGAATTTGATTGTGTAACCTGCACATTTGTAAGATACATCATGAAAGAATGCAGCACAAAAAAATATATACGTCAGTATAGAGAATGTGCTAAGTATTGAAACTGAAACTGACATGTCTATTGAAACTGAATTTGAATAACTGAAGAACTCAATGATTAAATTATACTATCTAAGATTAGTATTTTTAAAAATGAGTGCGCAAGGTGAGACGATTTACCTAGTATGCGGCGGGGCATAAGCCCCATGAATCTTTTAATTTTTAGTATTTTATAAATTAATATAATTAAAAATAAATATTTTTAAAAGGGATAAATCATAAAAAGAAAAAAAGCAAAACTCCATCATAATTATAAATATAAGTGCAAAATTTATCTAAAGTTGCTTCAGCCGGAAAAAAAAACTAACCAAAACAACATAATACAATCAATATATAAAGTCAATTTTTCATATAATAAATTATTATATGTCCTCAAAAGAACAATTTTTTTAAAAAAAATAGTACTACACAATTAGTCAACTCCTATTTTTCTGTTATTTGATCAGTATATTTACACACTCATTTATCACATATCGTATTTTAAAAGAGGTAAAAAAGAAAAATATAAATAACCTAAAAATTAGTTAGGATGTGACTTGAAAAGATTTAAGAGAAAGAATCTAGGAAAAGAAAGTGTGTACCTAGCGCCTTCTTGAGTAGCGATACGACACTCATTGATAAATAGGTTTGAAAGTCTGACTTTTAAATTTTCTTTTACTTTTGATTTAAGTATTTAAATATTTAATAATTAAATATTTTATTATTAAGTTTATCTTAGGAATTTAATAGAAAAATTCACTTTACTTTGTAAAATTTTTTGGACTTACGCCTCAATGCTTAGACGAACACCTCAAATAATGGGGAGTATGCCTTTCAATACTTTCACCTCCTCATAATGCCTCGATGTATTTTTTCTAGCTCTGGAGCTCGCCCCGCAAACGCCTTTTAAAACATTGTCAGAGACCATATGCTGAACTAAATGTTAAATCTCATTAGGTCCACCTAACCAACATATATCATGTGAGCTCATGATATCCGATGTATAATCCTAATTGGGAGGATTATCCTATACCTTGCCAGACTGAAGAACATATCTACCTATCAATATGTGAATCCACTATCTATATGTGGTTCCACTAAGTGAGCCTTTTACGCTAGAGAGATTAACCAACTTGCAGTGCTACCATAAATTCTACGTTGACACAGTTATGAAATTAAGTCTTCTAACACGTATTTTCACGGTGCTAAATAATTCTCTCGAAACTATATGGATAATCAGAACTCCACAACAATAGTTTGGACCATCAAGCCTGACAATCTGTCAAGATTTATATTGCCAGGGTTTGTGGATTAAAGGTTATTTATTCTAGCAAATTTTTGAAATCAAACACGCTCAAAATTATATTTGAAGAATCAAAATATACCTACCACTCTTGAATAATTGTGACTAAAAACTCCGCAACTCACACATAAAATTGCTACTTTTCCAGTCCATTTTTATACTAAAAAGAGAGTCCGACAATGCCTGCACAGTTTGAATCCTGGTTATCTTGCTTTGCTATAGAGAATTGTATGCTTCAGCTGTTTCTGAAGGCAATTAGGAGGATCTTGCTGATATTTGACTCTATTATTTCGTCTTCGTGTGGGCAAGCATGCTTGTTCTCTTAGTTGTTGTGCTTACATTACTCTTTAGATTTCTGGATTTCGAAGCTTAGTTCCCTATGTTGTATGCTCAGTCAGGATATATCTTGTATATGGGAGATTTTACTGTGTTCTACTTCAGGCTTACCTTGTTGATTCTCGAAAATATCCTCTCTACCTTTAAGGTAAGGTAAGGGATATGCATACGCACTACCCTTCCAAGACCCCACCCGTTGGATTACGGTGGATTTGTTGTTGTTGCTTTTCTTCTTGATATGTGACTGTTAGTCTGCTTTCTGATCCATGTGAAGCACCCAAGGGTGTGACCTATTGGTTCAATGAAGTGAGTTGAGCACCTTGAGGTCAAAGGTTCAATTTCCAACAGAGACAAACCACAGGTTTTCTTTTCATCTGTTCTAACCTTGGTGGAAAGAGTTATCTGGTACCCGTCGCTGGTGTGAAGTTGCAGATATCCCATGTAACGAGCCGAGGTGCGCGCAAGTTGTCTGGACATTACGGTTATTAAAAAAAAGAATGTTGCAGCTGAGTGTCACTGCGTAGCAAAACTAGGCTTGATCTTAATTTAGAAGAAGAGGAGGAACTGAGGTTGTCTGCATAAGTTCGGGCACAAGGGTAGCCGATCCTAGCTAACAATAGTGAAGCAAATGGAAAATACATTGAAATATTTGAGGGTATGAATTGTGGCCGATCTATCATGGCTGGGCGGTTCGCTCCTCACTTGGAGAAATGCACGGGAAAGGTATATTCTTTCTTATTTCACTACCGGTTTCGAATTACCTCTTCACTTGGTCTCAGGGGACAAAGACCCGTCTTATGACAACAAGTAGAAGCACTGCTCAGAACCGGTATACAAGACGAATTTCTGCTTCAACCTACCCTCCGTATTCAAATCCCCCCTACCAAATGGAAGTTCATATTAATACTCAAACGGCTCCTTAAAAGAGTTATGAAATGGCCTTGGAATCCACAGGGAGGTTCATACATCTTCGGGCAAAGAATTGGACTGAGAAGAGATTTGTTTCCCATACGATTGGTTATAGCGCACGCATTGGCTATCACACACCAGAATTTAGCAGATTGAATCGCACGCATTGGCTTTCACACACCAGAATTTAGTAGGTTGAATCGCCATATCGCAACTTGAATCAGAAATGGTTGGATAGCTCAAGTTCGAGGAATCTGAAAGAAAAGATTCCCAGCTTCTTTTCAGAAGCTTATATGCAAGCAAATTTTGAACTAGAAATGTTGGGAACCTCGGTGAAGAGAATCCCTCCAAAAATTGGCGTATGCCACTATTTGCAACGCACGCACGGTATTCTTTAGTAAAAGGCGAAAGAATAATTCGCTATGTGTGTATTGCGTGGCTGCGTGAGTTGTTCGGTGCAGGTGGAGCTATTTATATACTCATTCCAGCTGCTCTCTTCTTCGCCTCCATTTTTGATGTGGGACATTTTTCTTACCATATTTCATAATTAAGGCAACAAGTAGCACTGCACAGAACCATCTTTCATAAATAAGGCAACAAGTAGCACTGCACAGAACCATGTTTCATAATTAAGGCAACAAGAAGTAGCACTGCAAATAATCGGTATACACGTGGAAACTGTTCTTCAACCTCCACTACTTGTTCAAATCCCAGTCGACTACAAAATGGAAGTTCCGGTGTTTCGAATCATGAATACTCGAATGGCGCTCAACTTTAGGTCGACACTATGCAGGTGGCTGATTCATCTTTAGGTGGACACAATGCAGGTGGCTGATTCATCTTTGGGTGAAAGATTGAACTAACAAGACAACTTGGTACTTCCCTCCCTCGTGCCTTAGGGGAGCTGGCGGATAGCTATATGCTGGTTCGTCATAGAAAGCAATGTTCCTCACAGTATGTACACATGGGTTCCCATACCAATTGTTTTATAGTGTGCATTGGCTTTCACAAGCCAGAATTTAGTAGATGAATCTGATGTACCGCATTATAGAGGAATAAGTGAATCATTCTGAATGCAAAAGTACACACTAAATTTAGCAGAAACTCATGCAAGCAAAACTTACAACTAGCAATGTTGGGATCCTCAGGGAAGAGAATCCCTCCAAAAATTGGCGTATGCCACTACTTGCAACGCACACACGGTATTCTTTAGTAAAAGGCGAAAGAATAGTTCGCTCTGTGTGCATTGCGTGGCTGCGTGAGTTTTGTTGTAGAGAAGGAGCTAGTTATATACTCGTTCCAGTTGCTCTCATCTTCGCCTCCAATTTCGATGTGGGACTTTCTTCTTACCATGTCTCATACAATTAAATACCATTATGGACCCTGTTAATATGGGCTCTGTAATCTATTGGGCCGAGTCCAGGCTTTGAAGGACCCATATTCTGAAGATAGAGGACTTTGGGACAAAGTTCTGAGTGAAGACTTACATAAATTCCAACAAGTTTATTCTTAATTATTTTTTATTTTTTTTTACTAAATTACAAATAATTATTATTTTATAATTTTTGAATGTATAATTTTGAAATTGAGATACATAGTTTGATTACAGAGATATATCTATTTCTGAAATTATTTGACCAAGATACATCATACATTAATTAGAACAATGGGAGATACATAATTAAAATTATGTATATCGAAAAATTTATGGGTTTGTGGATGTATCCGAATGTTTTAAGAAAAAAAGAGATTTAGGTCATTAATAAAAAGGATAGGTCTTTTATGTAGTTTAATAAAGATAAGTTGTGGTTTTATATAATTTTTTCAAGTTATAACTAAATAGTATATTTGACTGAACTTTCTAATTCTGCTTATTTTAAAGTATTTTTTTAATCAAAAGTGTTCTCCAGAAAATATTTTCTCTGGAGTTGAGAGGTTTTAATTTAGAAAATAGTGACTTCATGATATTTGGATTATGAATTTTGTACAATAAAATAAAATTTGAGTGACTATCTATAATAACACCCATTTTCTCATTGTAAAAGACATTTTATTTTATTTTTTTCTCTTGTTTTAATCACAACTTAACCTTGTTAAACATGTGGCTCTGACTCGTTAAAATATGACACCAACTATATATTAACATTTCTTAAACATTAGCCACCACACAATCTCAATGCATTACACTTGTCGGGGTTGAATACACCTCCAACGAGCCTGTTTTCAACATAATTTAATTCATGAAAAATAAACTTCAACCACAAATAAAAATATGAAAAAACAACAGTTTTATTGATAAACGATGGGGGTACAAATCTGTTCCTCCCTTGATTCTTCTCTCTTGATATTCTTCATAATTCGAGGGTCGTCAGTAGCATATTTCTCGAATGTATAAAGATTTGAATATGAATTTCTCCGTAATTCGAGGGTCGTTAGTGACATATCTCTCGAACGTAGGAACATTTGGATTTGATCTCCATGAAAGGAGGGTTTGTCTTCTTGATATATTTGATTATCAAGAAGAGAGAGTTTTGATCTTTATGAATATCCCATGAATTTATTGGGACTTTTCAAATCTTTGATCTCTTTGTGAATATCCCGTGAATTTGTGGGATACTGGAGATGCTCTTTAAAAGGATATTTGCCCCTTTTATATTGGCGTAATTTAAGGTTTAGGTTAAGTAGTCATCAAGCTAGATTTAGGGTAAAGTAGCCCCCAAGAACTCTAACCAAAATTGAACTCTTTTTGTAGAGTCCACAAAATTTCAATGTCTACAAATGCCCCCTGCTTCAAGGCTTGTCGGAGTGTAGACTTGATGAAACTAAAAGACGAGTTTTGAAGTACCGCTTCTATCTTGACGATCCTGCGGCTACAAATTTGCATATTTGATTTATGAGAGAAGAGATGAAGGGCAGATTTGGTCCCACTGGGCGTGCCAATTCGTTTCCAACATAATTTAGTTC
>NC_061116.1:224287591-224330857 GCF_002878395.1 Capsicum annuum | reverse complement strand
TTTGGTCCCACTGGGCGTGCCAATTCGTTTCCAACATAATTTAGTTCTTGGAAAATAAATTTCAACCACAAATAGAAATATGAAAAAACAACAGTTTTATTGACAAACGATGGGGATACAAATTTGTTCCTCCCTTGATTCTTCTCTCTTAATTTTCTCCGTAATTCGAGAGCCGTCAGTAGCATATTTCTCGAATGTATGAAGATTTTAATATGAATTTTTCGTAATTCGAGGGTCGTTAGTGGCATATCTCTCGAACGTAGGAACATTTGGATTTGATCTCCATGAAAGGAGGGTTTGTCTTCTTGATGTATTTGATTATCAAGAAGAGAGGGTTTTGATCTTTATGAATATCCCATGAATTTATTGGGACTTTTCAGATCTTTGATCTCTTTGTGAATATCCCGTGAATTTGTGGGATACTGGAGATGCTCTTTAAAAGGATATTTGCCCCCTTTATATTGACGTAATTTAAGGTTTAGGTTAAGTAGTCATCAAGCTAGATTTAGGGTAAATTAGCCTCCAAGAACTCTAACCAAAATTGAACTCTTTTTGTAGAGTCCACAAAATTTCAATGTCTACAAATGCCCCCTGCTTCAAGGCTTGTCGGAGTGTAGACTTGATGAAACTAAAAGACAAGTTTTGAAGTACCGCTTCTATCTTGACGATCCTGCGACTACAAATTTGCATATTTGATTTATGAGAGAAGAGATGAAGGGCAGATTTGGTCCCACTGGGCGTGCCAATTCGTTTCCAACATAATTTAATTCTTGAAAAATAAATTTCAACCACAAATAGAAATATGAAAAAACAACAGTTTTATTGACAAACGATGGGGATACAAATTTGTTCCTCCCTTGATTCTTCTCTCTTAATTTTCTCCGTAATTCGAGAGCCATCAGTAGCATATTTCTCGAATGTATGAAGATTTTAATATGAATTTTTTCGTAATTCGAGGGTCGTTAGTGGCATATCTCTCGAACGTAGGAACATTTGGATTTGATCTCCATGAAAGGAGAGTTTGTCTTCTTGATGTATTTGATTATCAAGAAGAGAGGGTTTTGATCTTTATGAATATCCCATGAATTTATTGGGACTTTTCAGATCTTTGATCTCTTTGTGAATATCCCATGAATTTGTGGGATACTGGAGATGCTCTTTAAAGGGATATTTGCCCCCTTTATATAGGCGTAATTTAGGGTTTAAGTTGAGTAGTCATCAAGCTAGATTTAGGGTAAATTAGCCTTCAAAAACTCTAACCAAAATTAAACTCTTTTTGTAGAGTCCACAAAATTTTAATGACCAATCGCCTTTTCGCTCATCCATGTAACATCAACACTAATTGGAGTTATAATTTCAGAGAATATATATTAAGGTTTTATAGATGGGTTACCTGTGACCAAAAATAGATTTTTCTACATTGCATTCATTTTAATTTGTTGGTTGTAATTAAAGTGTCTTGAGAAGTTAATTTACCAATGATTACTTATTTTAGAAAGTTACTTGTTTCTTGATTTCAATTTTCTTAACAGAGAAAGCGACCTTTTCAGATAATAAATTTTAATTAAATAACTATCTAATAAATCAACTCAAGCTTGTTAGAATCATTTTGAAATATTGTTGTCATTTGTTTGAAAAAGCAATTATACAAGAAGCTAAGACCGTGAGTGCCAATGGAAATAGATCCTTAGGGGTTTGTCTTTAACAAGTACAACAACATTTATTGAAATTTAGTACAAATCTGATGCCTTCTGCAAATAACAAGAAACATGCATGTCTTCGTCAAAATTTGCATCAATTTTTATTTTGATACTTCAGTGTTGTGTTTGTAAAACACTCTAGTTTACTGGGATATAGATTACCATAATGTCAAATAGACTATTAATAAGTTTCAGTAACTATAGTAGGAAAGTAGTGAATGTGCGTGCTGGACAATAAAATTCTCGAGACCAAAAATAAATAATCAAGACAAAAAAATACTGCAACAATCAATTTATTGATTTCAATGCGAGTGTTACAATCTCTATGATTCCTCTGATTCGCCTTTTCAACTTAAATTCAAGGGCTTCGAGCTTGATCTTGAACTTTAACTTGAACTTGACGGATTTGATCTTGACTTGTGCTTGAATCCAAGGGCTTGGTAGTTTGTTTTTGAATCTTGCGGTCTTGATCTTGAACTTGAGCTTGATTTGCTGGTTTGATGAGCTTGATCTCGAATTGTACTTGAATTCAAGGACTTTGAACTTGTTCTTGAATCTTGAACTCTTGATCTTGAAATCTTGAATTTGTAGAGAAATCTGTTGCTTTGATCCACGAGCTCTCTATTGCTTCTTGTTAAACTTGTTCCTCTTTTCTGAATTATGAGGCCCCTATTTATAGTTGTAGAAAGTAAAGAGTCATCATAAACATGAACTTCCTTTGACCAATCAGATTAAGTGACATGACATTTCTTATGAGCTTTTAATTTACTGCATTATCTTGACTCGTGGCGTGGTCCCATTGACTCATTCACTTGACTTGGCATGCCACGTCATTTGACATGTAGCATCGAATTGGGCCTCTAGAATATGATGATATCTTGAGCTTGATAAAGTGGGCTAATCATTTTTAACTCAAATTAATGGACTAGCTCAATTAAAAGAATTAAACTTTAATTAAACCCACACATATTTGGATTTAAATAATTAATCCAAAATATTTATTTGGGATTAATATATTTTAATTTTAATATTATCTGAATTTTGTACGGATAAAATTTTATTGCTTACAAAATACTCCTAAATCAAAAACTTATCAAAATATTTAAATATTCATAGACTAGTCTTGAAGTACCGTCAAATTGAACTTAATATCGGGTCATGTGGCACTTTCAAAGCACATAGGAGTATATGTTTTAAAATTAATCATTTGCTAATGATTACGTTTGCCATTAGAAAAAAAAAAAAAAAGAATGTTTGCCATTTACACTTTCCATATTGGGAAAGTTCAAAACCATTGTAGATTGTCAACTAATCACGTGAATCAGTAGCCTTATCTTTTCAAATTATGCAAACATAATAAAAGATAACTCAGACTGTGATTAGGACTTTTAACTGGCACCGCCTCAATCATTCTTCTAATCCAATTTAACCTGTGATTACCTCCACCGCTTATTTGCCCTATAAATACCCTATGCTCTCCATTGTTTGCAACACGTTCTGTAGCATCCTCGACAACAACTTTGTGGTAGATTGGAATCAATAGCAAGGTAATTTCTTTTTCTCTTATTGATTTTATTCTTTTTTTATTATCATTTATTTTTGTTAACATATGCATGACTTATATTTCTCGTCCAAATAGCATCTTTCATGCAAAGACGAAAGGCGATAATTATATGGTGCAAAGGGATGATTACTCATTTCCGTCATAAGAAAAGGTAATTTCATGATAATCTTACGACGTGTTGGGATGGCTATTCGTCCCCGTCATAAGAAAAGGTAAAAGGTAATTTTATGGTAGTGCTATGACAAAAGGTAAAAGGTAACTTCACGACAGCTTTATGGCAAAAGGCAACTTTACGGTAGTCTTACGGTACATTGGGATGACTACTCATTCCCGTCATAAGAAAAGGTAAAAGGTAATTTTATGATAGTCTTACGGTAAAGGTAAAAGGTAAAAGTAATTTTACGGTAGTCTTATGATGCATCGAGATGACTACTCATCCCCGCCATAAGAAAAGGTAAAAGGTAACTTTACGGTAATTTTACGGTGCATCGGGATGACTATTCATCCCCGCCATAAGAAAAGGTAAAAGGTAACTTTATGGTAGTCTTACGGCAATGGTAAGAGGTAAAGGTAACTTCACGATAGTCTTACGGCGTATCGAAATGACTACTCGTTCCTGCCATAAGAAAAGGTAAAAGGTAATCTCATGGTGATCTTATGGGGCATCGGGATGACCACTCGTCCCTGCCATAATAAAAGGGTAATTTCATGGTAATATTATGACGCATCGGGATACTTAGTCAAGACTCTTTTGTACCCATTGTTGTATGCCATAGATTTAACCTTCTTCTTTTCTTTGCAGTTCGAAGAGATAGTGATTTTCAAACACTACACCTCCCTTTCCACCGGCTCCAAGTATCTTATAGTAAAACTGAAGATGGGACCCAACAGACTCTGACTTTTGACTCACACTTCATTGACTGGTCGGTATACAAGTTCGTGGCCTCCTCTCAAGAATCCATTTTCCATGACGAACTGGACTTCAGTACAAACCCCAAATTCTGATCAGTCATTCAAGTTGTTCTCTCTTCAAGCGCCAGATCATAATCATGCAAATATCGCAACTCCACTCCCTAGTTTGGGCCATCGTATAGCTTTAGGAGAGATACATTGGGAAGTTGCAATGACACTCGAGGGAGAGTGTCATCGCATTCCTGGGTATTGGGAGTGGACAGAAGATATACTTGGTAGGAGCATAGAGACTTTGAGTAAGATACATAATTATGATGTCGTTTATGCATTGCTTTTTACCTATGATTGTAACTCAGATATATTCCAAGCATTTTGTGAAGCTTGGTGCCTTAAGACAAATACGCTTTTTATGTCTGTCAGGGAATTATCTATTTCTTTATGGGATTTGCATATTCTTGGAGGCTTGCCAATTCAAGGTGTCCAAGAGGTAATGCCTGAGGCCACAAAACTTACAGGTTTAGACGCAAAGAAGGTAAGGTACATTTTCCAAACTTGTGAGTACTTGTTTGCGACTTTTCATAATCTGCGGGATTCTAGCCAAGAAGTATCATTCAGAGATTGGATAACATTCTGGTGCAAGAAACCTTCGAAGTATGGCCCTGCTCCACCAAGGCAGGAAAAGAAAACTACTCGCCCTGAATTGACTCACAACCCTAGCGGGGTTTTGCCTGATATGCTAAGGTGGTCACATGCTGAAGAGAAGGTATTTTTTTATCTTGGGGTGAACTGCGACAAAAAAGATGATACATATTTGGCCACTTTCTTGTCTTGTTGGTTGTGCGTTTTTATTTTTTCAAGTACGAAAGGTGACTTCATTCACCTTGGGACTTTCAAGATGGAATGCATGATGGCGAGTGGGAGGAAGGTCGGTCTTGCAATACCGGTTCTGGCTAGCATTTATAGTGGACTAAATAAGATATCTTCTTCAGTGCGACTCGATCAAATCAAGATTTGTTTTCCTATCCACTATGTGTATGGTTGGATTGCTCATTATTTCAGGACCCATTATTCATTTGCCAATGGGTCATCCGTCCCTACTATGATTGTATACTCCGAAGAGGGTGGTGCAAAGTATTTTGACAAAAATGATGCAAGAAAGTGTATTCATAGTGGGGAGAGCGCGGTTTGGACTTCCACCATGCAGGATAAAATGCATCCTTACTTTTATGTGGATACTGAGAATGCCCCAGCTAGGGGTGTACAAACCGAACCGTTAAGTCAAACCAAACCGATGAATCAAACCAAACCGAGGAAAAAATCGACTTATGGTTTGGTTTGGTTGGTTTGGTGTTCAAAAAAAAATCGATCATTTTTTGATTTGGTATTAGCAAAAATAAAATCAAACCGAACCTAAACCGAACCGACATAATACATATATTAGCAAAAATAAAATCAAACCGAACCGACATAATACATATATAATTTTAATTTTTTATACGTAAAAAAATATTACTTATAATCTACTTTGTAATTACTTTTATAACTTTTTTATATTCAGAAAATAGATATATATTATTGGGCCTTTAGTTATAATATTTAGGGAAAAGGACATGAACTGATCATTTTAAAAAGAAATAGCCCACACTATGAAAATATGGACGATTGAAGCCAGTCGGCCCAATTTATTTCCTTTTTTTAGCCACTTGGCCCAAAACCACTCTCCTTACACAATTAAGGAAATTAAATGCTCTTTATACTTGTTACTCTTAAATCCCTTTTCTTTTCTAAATATACTTTCTCAAATCTTCTTTTTGTCTTCTCTATTATGCATCGATCAATCTACTGTATTTTATGATCAATATCAAAAATTGATTTGTTGTTTCTTGCATTGGAGCATTGAAAATTATGGACATGAAGCAAAAAATAGGAAATATAGGAAAGTTAAAATTAACGGGTAAAGCGGTCAATTTTGACCTCAAATTTGTTGTTAATGATGATTATTTTACAGAATCATTACATACAGGTTTGTACTTGAAGCAATGTCATAGTTCTTTAAACTTGAAGAAGAAAAAAATAAAGTAATGAGGTCTCAAGGTAAGAGAAAAGTCATGTCTTGGTCCATGTTCTTCTCAGAGGCTGATTCAATCACGGTGAGTCGGGGATGTTCTTCTTAGAGGCTGACTCAATCACGGTGAGTCGGAGATGTTTTGATGCATGTAAAGATAAAAAAAAAAAAAAATGCCAATAGATACTCTTTTATACCAGATTGATGCACATTTTTTAAAAGAGAGAAGGGGAACCTTTGCATGCACATACAGTCTCTATAACCAATTGATACTCTTTTATACCAATTTGTTACACTTTTATACCACATTGTTACACTTTTTTTTTTTTAAAAAAAAGGGAACCTATAGATGCATATACAGTCTTTATACCCATTTAATACATTTTTATGTCACATTGATACACTTTTATACTACATTGATATACTTTTTAAAAAAGGGAGAGGGAATTCTTTGCATGCACATGCAATTCCTATACTCAATTGATACTCTTTTATACCACATTGATATACTTAAATTCAACATCAGATATCCACTGACCTCCGTATTTTATCATTATTGAAACTAAAACTGAACTTGAAGTCATTATTTTGTATCAATTTTGAGCAAATTTACAATGGAAAAAATTATAGGAAGCTAATTGAATGCAGATTTTTGGAGATTTTATACAAAATTTATGGAATAAGAAAGATTAATTGAAGTATCGAAAAAGGTAAAAGAATGGAGGTTTGGGAGTTTGAATGGAAAGGAAATTGTGAATGAAAAGGAAAGAAAGAAAGAGAAAGTTACTTTAACGACATTTTTTATTATGTTTAAGCGTATGACAGTGAACATTAGCTAGTGAAATTAGTTTGTGGCTATTTATAGGGTATTTAATTTTGAGTGCTTTTTTTATGATATTATTTTAGTTTTAGGTGCTATTGTTGTCCCTTTTTCCTAATATTTATCCATTAGTAACAGATTAATACAAAACCCAATATTAATATAAAAACCTATAACTCTTCAATTGCTTCACTTTACATTTTACTTTCCAAGTTTTCAGAGAGTTCTCATTATTTCCTCATCTTACTTTCATTTTACTTTTCTCATTCTCCTCATTCATCAAGTTTTGATTTAGGTTTGTTTCTCTTCTTTTTCTTTTTTCTTGTGAAATTATGTTATAGTTAATTATTTTATGGAGTTAAATTTTTAATAAGTTGTCTCCAATTCTTCATTCTTCTTTATGCTCACATTTTATGTGAAGGAAACTTACAGACAAGCTATTGTGACTAGTGACTTACAAATTGAACCACTGAGTATCCACATAATATTACTTTGTGAGATAGTAGTTTAAACGTCTTAGTAATTTGTCAACTTAATTTTAATTGGAACTACTCTATGACCATTGTTTTTTTTTTTTAAATTTTTTTAGTGAAAACATTTAATTTTTTCTTCAATCACATTATAATTGTAAAAAAACGAGTAAAAAATCGAAAAAAATGAAAAAAACCGATTAGAACCGAAATATAAAAACCGATTGTATATTGGTTTGATTTGATTTATAGATTTAGAAAACCAACATTGTTGGTTTGGTTATATTTTAATGAAAAACCGAACCAACCCGACCTATGTACACCCCTAGCCCCTGCATTGGAGATGAGCTACTCTATGAGTATTCGTTTCAGCTTTCTCACACTTAGATGCAGAAACTCATTTATCATTGAGCCATATAGTCCACACCGCTTCAGTCGACAGTTTAGATTTTATCAGAATATTCTAGGCATCATGAAGAATGACATTTGTACTGCCTCTTTGAACAAAGGACTAACATTTTGGAGGATTTGCACATTGAGCCGATCATCCTCACGAGCAACTTTTCCTTTCATTTCGCCTAATATAGGTGAGTTCTTCGAAACCGACTATCAGACTTGGTGGAAAAAGACTCATGGAGATTTCCTTAGTCATCACCTACAGACTTTGATGGACATCGCTGGGTCGACTACCGTCATGCATTTGGGGAATTCTGATGAAGTACCTACAAATGAGGCCCTTATTACTGATGTTCCTCCTTTGAATGTCAAGTTGCCAAATCAACATGCAAATAAGAGATCTCACACGTCTCCGACAGTATACGAGGGTATGACTCCTACTCAAGCTACTCATGTCCCAAAAGATTGTCCCAAGATGAAAGTGAGAGTAATAGCAGAGACCGCTGCTGGAAAAGAGTAAAGGTATATTTCGATGATGCGAAAGGTATTAGTCTACCAGCGGTTGTAATTTATGATGACACGGATAATCCTTTGAGGACTATATCAGCTCTTGCCGATGAGGTATAATTAAGACATCTATTTTACCAAGTGTATCTTCATGACCCCCTTTTTTATTAATCCCTTTGTTTTTTTTTTGTTTTTTTTGGTTCTTATGCAGCCGACCAATGTTACAGTCCTGCAGTGTGAAGGGTCACATGATAGTGATGAGTCTGTATCTGGTCCAGATTTGATGGAACCACCTTCCATAATTAAAATGGGAGAAGGGCGAACTTCTATTTCTTGTAACAAGGTTAAAGCAACCTTGGATTCTGACATCTATAAGCCCCTATTAGCTGTTATGTCGGTGTTTGATGGAAAGAAGGCCATCCTAGACGCTCAGAAAAACTATATCTTCTTTCTTTGGACCGTAATTTAAGGTAAGCTTTCGAAGTGCAATGTTGATTGTGCTTCTTCCCTTAAATATGAAGTCTAGGTAATCATCAAGGAGATGGATTGTAAGGACGTAGATATTTCCCCATTGAGAAAGTTGTTGCACGACTTCTTTGACCTTGCTACTTCATATGACCAAGCACGATAGATGCTTTATGACATGAATGAGGAAGCCGCAAGAGAAGAATTATTTTATGTAGAAGGGGAATGTCTCACATATGACATGCTTGAAGAAGACGAGAAGGTTAAAACAACATCCTCCATTCGACAATCACTACAAAACATGAAGAAGAAGATAAAAGAATTGTGTAGAAAGGCACAGGCTTTGGAGCGTCTTTTAGAGGAAGACGAGAATGAAGCCAAAGAAGCAAAGCTAGAGTCTTCTATTGCAGCCAAGAAATTCGATGCAAGCTTTGATGCATACTTATCAAATGGTATAGATCCGAAGAAAGAGCATCTGGAAGCTATGCGCCAAGACTTAATCAATTACAAGTTATGTCTAGATTAGACTTAGGATATTTTTTTTTCTTCAAAATCTTTTGTCGCTTTATTTTAGCCTTTCATTGAGTAGTTGGATCTATTAGTTGTAATAGAAACTCTATTGCACTTTCCTTATATTCCTTTTGAATTTCAACTTCAAGAATCACTTGCTTATTTTGATATGCTTATGTTGTAGTACTAAACTCTGGCTTTATCTTCAAATTTATTGACTATTGGCTTCGTCTTTTCTCACAACCGATTTAGACTTGAGACCTTAGTTTGGAAGCCTTAAAGATCAAGGCCTTCAACATGTGGTTGACGAATTTGTGCTCCAAATTGCAGGCTTTGGGTATTCCAAATCCTATTGAAATAACTTCTTTTTTTTCTTGACGGGTTGCCCCCATTGAGCCAAAAGTATTTGTCATAAGTCTAAGACTTAATCAAGATACATGCAAGCTCGATTTTCATACGGTGGATTAAGCAGGGAAATATATTTTTTTTGACACTCATGTAACTGAACTCAGAATAAAATTCCAAGCGCCTACGTACCTCAATGAAGAGGATCAAGTCACAACGTAGTTCTGGGGTGACTGTTTTTTTTAGTCGTTCACAGTTTATACTCTTGCGGGCCAGGAGTAGAGATACAGTTTATACTCGTGCCTTAAGGAGTGTCATCTTCCTTCAAGGATAGTACTTCTTCAAGAACTTGGCATTGATGGGGCCAATCCTCACACCATCTGCATCGACAAGCTTGTAAGCACCATTTGAATATGCCTCTTGTACAACATATGGTCCATCCCACTTTGGGGTGAATTTTCCCCCAGACTTACGAGAAGTGATAATGGGTCTTCTTACTGCAAGGACTTGATCTCCAACTTGGAAGGACCTCAAGCGAACCCTTTTGTTGAAAGAACGAGATAGCCGAGCTTGGTAACATTCAAGATTTTGTTGAGCCTCCAGCCTCTTCTCATCAAGAGCTTCAAACTCCGCGAGATGCAACTTAGCATTTTCTTCATCGGTGAGCCCTTCTTGAATAGCCAGTCTTAAGTGGCAAGACTGCTTCAACTCCAAAAGCAAGTGAGTATGGAGTTGCTTGCATCGGTGTACGGTAAGTTGTCCTATACGCCCATAAAGCTTCTTTCATTCGCTCATGCCAGTCTCATTTGGATTTGGAGACTACTTTCTTCAGCAAGTTGCATAAAGTCTTATTGAACACTTCGGCTAGACCATTGGCAGCAGCATGGTACATAGAATACTTGCGCTGCTTGAAACCAAAGAGATCACAGATTTTGTTCATCATCTTATTATCAAATGGCTTTCCATTGTCAGTTATTATGTACTGAGAATTCTAAAGTGGTAGATGATATTCACTCGGATGAAGTTTGCTACATTTTCTTTCTTTACTTCCTTGAGAGCAACAACTTCAGCCTATTTCAAGAAGTAATCTGTTGTGGCCAAGATGTGTAGGTGTCCACTAAAAGATTTTGGTAGTGAACCAACAACATCCATTCCCTAAGCATTGAATGGCCAAGATGCTACAGTTAGGTATAGTACCTCTGGAGGTTGATGTATGAAATTTTTATGGAATTGGAAAGCTTTGTATCTTCTAGCATAGTTCAAGCAATCTTTCACCATCGTTGGCCAATAATATCCCATTCTTTTAATGTGAAAATGGAGCTTTGGTCCAGACTGAGCGAACAACAAACTCCTGAGTGCGCTTCTTGCAAGGCTTGGATTGCTTTTTCCTCTGCCAAACACCGTAAGAGTACTCCTTCAAATGATAATCAGTACAGTGTGTCTTTGTAGTAAAGGAAGCGAGGTGCACGACACAAATGTAAGTCTTTCTCCTTGGATCTTTTGGAAGTATCCCATAACATAGGTAGTCGATGATCGGTTATCGCCAATCTTCCTTTACAGCTTCAAAAATGGCGACGAGGTCTTCAACCTTACCTTTTATGTCCTCATCCTCATTTGATGGCGGTACTACCCATTCTTGGCGGATAGTAACTCGTGTCTGATTTGGAAGAGTTAGAGTTAAGGCCAAAGCAGCTAGAACATCGGCTTGCTTATTTTCTTTCCTTGGCACATGCTGGAGGGTTACTTCTCTAAGCCATCCCATTAACTTCCGTGCATAATCATGATATGGTCTTAACTCAGGCTTCCTGACTTCATAACTTCCCAACAACTGCTTTATCACTAATTGGGAGTCAGTAAAAACTTGTAATTGCAATTTCTTCTTATCGACAACCATCTCTATCCCGAGTATGAGTGCTTGATACTCGGCAACATTATTGGAGCAATGATTCGTCAAGGTAAAAGAGTAGGGGATGACCTCTTCTTGTGGAGTGACAAAACTATGCCAACACCAGCTTTGTCTCGATGTGCAGCACCATTAAAGTACATCTTCCATGGGGATCTAACTTCAACAACCATTGCATCTTCATCAGGAAGTTCATTGCTCAGTTCCCAGTCATCAGGTATTGGGTGATCTGCCAAGAAGTCAGCTAATGCTTGTCTTTTTATACCCTTTTGGGGGACCTATATGATCTCAAACTGCTGAAATTGGAGGTACCACCTTGCAAGTCGGTCATTGAGGACTGGTTTCGACATCACAAACTTGATGGGATTTGCCTTGGACACAAGACGAACAGCGTGAGCTTGAAAGTAGTGTTTCATCTTTTGGATAGAGAAAGCCAATGCCAGACATAACTTTTCAATCAGAGAATATTTCAACTCATTTGGCGTCATCATTCTGCTCAAATAGTACAGAGAGTTTTCTTTGTCTTCACTATTTTCTTGAGCCAATAGTGCTCTGACTGACCTTTCTTGTGATGCGATATAGAGTATCAGTGGTTTCCCAGGTATGGGTGCCACAAGAACTGGTGGCTTTATTAAGTATGATTTGATACTCTCAAAGGCATTACTACAAGCTTGGTCCCATATGAAGGGAGTGTCCTTTTTCCATGAGACGGCTAAATGGTTGATATTTTCCAGCCAAGTTTGAGATGAACCTCCTTAAATATGCTAGCCTTTCTTGAAGGCTTTTTAAATCATGAATTTTTTGAGGCTCGGGCATCTTTAAAATTACATCGACCTTGTCTAGATCAATTTCAATTCCTAGGTGTCACATAATGAATCCAAGAAACTTTCCGAAAGTAACTCCGAAGGCATACTTCAATGGATTCATCCTAAGTTGATATCTTCAAAGTAACTTGAACACTATTATTAGATCTTTTAAGTGGTCATCTCTCTTTCTTGACTTCACCACTAGATCATCCACGTAGCATTCAACATTCTTGTGGAGTAGGCCATAAAAGATGTTTTGCATAGCCCTTTGATAAGTGGCGCCAGCGTTCTTCAAACCAAAAGGCATCACCTTGTAGCAATAAATACCTTTGGGCAGACGAAATGCAGTGAGCTCTTCATCTTTTGGCGCCATATGGATTTAGTTGTAACCGGATGAACCATATATGAAGGATATTGCCTCATCACCAGTAGCGACATCAATCATCAACTCTAGTATGGGGATTGGTAAATCATCCTTAGGACATGCATTGTTGAGATCTCGAAAGTCAACACAAATTTGAATTTGGCCATTCTTCTTCCGTACTGGAACAATACTTGAAATCCACGTGGGATATTTAAATTTATGAATAAATCCAGCTTCAATGAGTTTGTTAACTTCACTTTCAATCAGTGGAACCAACTCTGGCCTACAATGCCTTTGAGCTTGCTTAACAGAACGAGCACCATTCTTGATCGCCAACTGATGGACCACTACTTTCGAATCTAAGCCAGGCATTTCCTTATAACTCCAAGCGAAGACATCCATATATTCTTTGAGTATATTCTTATACGTGATTTCTTCCCCCATCTCTAGAAAAGCACTCAAGTAAGTTGGTCTTGGGTCTTCATCGGTTCCAAGGTTAACTTCTTTCAAGGGATCTATTGTGGCCTTCACTCCTTCTTCAAGTTGAGATGGAGCATCTCCAGCATCTTCCTCCCCTTAAGGATCATCGTTGTTGATGGATATGTGGTGACACCAGGAAGTATCTTCCATCTCTTCATCAACCTTCATTTGAGATGAGGCCTCATTCTTATTCTGGGCTGTAACATGATATGAGGAGCCAACACTTTCTTTATCTTCCTCACGTTCCTTGGTATAAACCACAGTATGAGCCTTTTTTAAAAATCTTGTTGCATGAAACTACCAATTTTGTTTGTCGCTTCATTCTAGAAGGAATCAAACTTTGGAAATCCTTTTGAATTTTAGGCGAGGAGTGCACTGTCATATTTTGATGACTTCTCCGACGCTTGTTACTTTTCTTCTTATTTAGAGGACTCAACCTCTCAAATACAGAAGTTCTTATGGTTGATTCTCCAAGTCGGTCAAAGACAGAAGGCCTTTTATTGGATGCGGTAGAATCCTCTTCTACAGTGATGTAGTTACTAACCGCCCTTCTTGCGGAGATGCGAATTGGAGGTGGCTGTGTGTATCCTAGCCCTTCATATGCCTACCTTGTTGTACCTTCCGATGGAAGTTTACCTAACCTTGATGGCTCATTAGGATTATATCCATTCTTTACAAATAACTTGTATGCATTTGGGTCGAAGCCCTCCTTTGTCTGCTTCATAGGGAGTGTTATATCTTGTGGCGGATTTTGAGCCATAGCTAGCCTTAAGGATGGATTTATTGCGTCAATATTTCTAATAGGTAGAGTTAGCCCATTTAGCATATTATCTTGGGCATCAGATGGGTGATCTTTCTCTTTTTTTACCTTTGGCACGTAGCGAAGAACATGAGTTGCCTTTTTTTTCATAGGAGCGACGCTTTCTTCATTTTAAGTGGAGAGAGGCTTCTTGGTGGCGACCTTTTCAATAGTCACCAAAGCCTTCTTGGCTGCAAGATCATCACACTTAGTATTAGTGACATCATCAACCCTTTTCTCATCTACAACATGCTTCTTTAAGTAGAATTTTGCATCGACAAAATATGACTCAGCTTCAGTGAATGGCTTGTCATCGGCAACTATCTTTCCTTCCACTCTGCCTTCGAGGTACTTCAAGCATTGATAGTAAGAGGATGAGATAATTTTGCTCCCGTGCACCCAAGGCCTACCAAGCAATATATCGTATGAAGTTTTGGCATCGATTACATGCATCAATGGATTTGATTGAAAATCATCCATACGAATCCCCAATTTTGATACTTACCATGGCCCTATGGCCCCCTTGGTTGAAGCCTTGGATCATTATACGACTTTCGTCCAATTCGCTAGTAGTGATGCCAAGTTTTTTCATCGTGCAGATAGGCAGGATGTTGACTCCAGATCCCTCATATATCAAGATTATATTGATCTTTTTTCCTAAAATTTGACCCACTATGTATAAGGGACGGTTATGTAGGGCCTCACCAAGCAAAATATCATTATTTGTGAATGTGATTTTTGTATCACACATATGTGCCTCTTCGCCAAGAGTTCCAGCAAGTTTTTCGAAAGGTGAAGGAACCTCCATGGGTAGATTCTTACCCTTTTCCCCCTCTTTGGTGGTATTAAAACAAGATGCCTCAAGGTTGACTTGGGTAGTCTGAAACCAACTCGGTAAGAATTCCTTTAAAGTCATCAGACACCGACATTTTTCGTGGTGAAGCTCCGTCACCCTCGTCTTCTTTGGGAATTCAACCAACTTCTGTTTCCTTGGTTTCTTTACCATTCTCCTTCTGGTTGTCTACTTGGACAATTCCTTTCAAACTCATCCTTCTGCGTCTGTCCCTCATCACCAGAGTCCAACCTTCATCATTGCCTTCGTCAACTGAAGACCTGTCAGGCTCTAATATTTTTTCATTATGCTTTTTGACACATATTTGGACTGTGTCGAGCGAGCCAAAAGTAATAGAGATTTGATGAGAACTGTCTATCTCATTGTCAAAGAAGATCTTCTTTTCTTTTGCCAGTTGCATGACTTTATCTTTAAAGACAAAGCACTTTTCCAGAGGATGATTTACGACCTATGATATTTGCAATAATTAGGGTCATTGGTCCTTCCAGCTTCATTGGAACGCTTCAGCTCTGGGAGTTCAATGAGCTTATCCTCAAGGAGTTCATAAAAAATCTCAGCAAAATTAGAATCAAGGGATATTCCTTTTTTTGCATCTCTTTTAAAGTTTTCTGATTTGGACGTGCTCTAGAAGTTGTTTTCACACTTTGTTTCTTGCTTACCTTTGTGGTGACCTTCATAGGAGACACATCAACATTTATGGATTCCCTGTTTTCATTTTTGAGAACAAACTTGCCCCATTTTTTGGGTTCCGGCTTATCCTTTCCCCTTCGAGGGTCATGAATAGGTGCTGCCCCTTTTCCAGAAGAAGTCATGCTCAACTCCATATCGTGAGCACGGGTAGCTAACTCTTCAAAGGATTTAGGCTTAATGCCTTGTAACATGTAGAGAAGCTCCCAGTGCATTCCTTGGACGCACATTTCTATTGCAGAAGCTTTGCTGAGTCTATCTTTGCAGTTTAGGCTAGCATTTCTCCATCGATTGATGAAGTCAATGACTGGTTCATCCTTTATTTGCCGAGTATTTATGAGCTCTATCATGCTACTGTATGCCTTGTGCTATAAAACCAATTTAGGAACTCGTGTTCCAATTGTTCCCAACTATCGATAGAGTTAGGCTCGAGGTCTGTATACCAATCAAAGGCATTTCCTTTTAGGGAACAAACAAAATGTTTGAGAAGATAGTTACCGTAAGTTCCAGCATTATTACATGTCTCGACAAAGTGTGCGACATGTTGTTTCGGATTACCTTTTCCCTCAAATTATTGAAATTTGGGGGGTAGATAGCCGGCAGGCATTTTGAGGCTATCTATTCTCGCAGTGTAGGGCTTGGAATATGCAAGGGAAGATTTGGTGATAACATCATACTTGTCTTTGAGGGTCCCTTCAATAAATCCCCTCAATTGCCCAATCGGGATCATTCCTTCAGCAGAAATTTGCACCTCTTTAGTCGATGGTGTTTGTTTCATAGGATTTTCTATCTCATGAACCTCTGGAGCTTTTTTCGGTGCATGGCTAAATTCTTTGTCTATCAATCCTTCCACCCTATCTACTATCTTATCAATCCTAGATTCTTGATTCTGAACATAGTTGGTTAGGCCTTCAATTGCCTTTGTCAAATCTGCAAGCTGCTCCTCCATAGATGAGGCATCAGTTACCATTGCTTCCATGATCACCGGGGATGTCGGAGAGTAACATGGATTATCGCATAGGTTGATCTTCGAAGTGCTTAACTTATGCAGTGTAAATGGAGATAACTTGTTTGTTGAACGACCATCGCTCTTTGCGCCAGAGTATTTGGAACCAGAATGCTCAAATAGAGCAAGAGTCTTCTTAAGCGATTCCGCGACACTGCTTCCTCCTTCCGAAGAACTTGTATTGGACTTCGTTCTTTTTGGGGTTGAAGATCCAAAAACTAGAGTTGGCGCGGACAACACTAGATGTGTTTGTTGTCCTAGCAAGCCTGCCTTGCTTCTCGTGACAGCTCCTAAACTTCCAAAAGTAACACCAAGGATGCTTTCCACTTCAGCAGAGAACCTTGAATCAGCAGCCTTGGAAGCAGTTGATTGAGAGTTGATCTTCTTGAAAGTCATTTCAGCGTTCTTAATCTTCAAAGTCTGAAAAGTTGAGATGAGAGGTAGAGATCGTCCCACTGGGCATGCCAAAATTTGTTGGATAATAAAATTCTCGAGACCGAAAATAAATAACTGAGACAAGAAAAATACTGCAACAATAAATTTATTGATTTCAATGCGTGTGTTACAATCTCTATGATTCATCTGATTCGCCTTTTCAACTATAAATTCAAGGGATTCGAGCTTGATCTTGAACTTTAACTTGAACTTGACAGTTTTGATCTTGACTTGTGCTTGAATCCAAGGGCTTGGTAGTTTGTTCTTGAATCTTGCGGTCTTGATCTTGAACTTGAGCTTGATTTACGGGTTTGATGAGCTTGATCTCGAATTGTACTTGAATTCAAGGGCCTTTGAGCTTGTTCTTGAATCTTGAAGTCTTGATCTTGAAGCTTGAACTTGTTCTTGAACCTTGAACTCTTGATCTTGAAATCTTGAGCTTGTTCTTGAACCTTGAACTCTTGATCTTGAAGCTTGATGAACTGATCTTGAATTCTTGAATTTGTAGAGAAATCTGTTGCTTTGATCCACGAGCTCTCTGTTGCTTCTTGTTGAACCCGTTCCTCTTTTCTGAATTATGAGATCCCTATTTATAGTTGTAGGAAGTAAAGAATCATGATAAACATGAACTTCCTTTGACCAATTAGATTTAAGTGACATGGCATTTCTTATGGGCTTTTAATTTACTACATTATCTTGACACGTGGCGTGGTCCCATTGGCTCATTCACTTGACTTGGCATGCCACGTTATTTGACATGTAGCATCAAATTCGGCCTCTAGCATATGATGACATCTTGGGCTTGTTAAAGTGGGCTCAGTCATTTGTAGCCCAAATTAATATGATGATATCTTGGATTTGATAAAGTGGGCTAATCATTTTTAACTCAAATTAATGGACTAGCTCAATTAAAAGAATTGGACTTTAATTAAACCCACACATCTTTGGATTTAAACAATTAATCCAATTACATTAATCCACAATATTTATTTGGAATTAGTATATTTTAATTTTAATATTACCTGAATTTTGTTCGGATAAAATTTTATTGCTTACAGTGCGGTTTTAAGACCTTAAGTATTATCCTACATTGAAGTAAAATTATTTTATATCGAGCTCAGTCTAATTAGATTAAGAGAATCTATTTAAACCATATTCATTATACCAAATAATGAAAAATTGACAAAGAAAAATATGATATCAAATAATAAGATATAATACACGTGAAGAACTAGACAAAAATATACACGGGAGGATAAAAAATTGCGTGATGCACCTAATACTATTAGTAATAAAAAGAAGAGAGGAGGCGCTCCCACATAAAGATACCTTCTCCAGTTTGCTATAAAGAATTACTTGTAAGTGCAGATCAACTTAATCAGATAATATAAAATCTAAGTACTAACAATAAACATGCATAAATTAAAACTCATTTGTCAATTACTAGGAATTAAATATTCATAGAGATCACCAATTATAGTATTGTTTTCGATATTCCAATAATAAAAATTTGACCATTCTTAAACTACACTACGAAATTTATAATTTCAACAAAATTTGACCATTCTTAAACTACACTACGAAATTTATAATTTCAACTCCCCCTCCTAGCCCAATACCCTTCAAATAAAAGAAAAAGAAAAGAAATAATCTCATAAAGATTAGCAATATTTGCTGGTTGATTCACATGTCATCAAAATTGACATGTTGGTCTGTAGTAATGCCTTAGTCCATGTCTACCTCTCCGGTTGATTTTGTCTTATCATAATCATAAAAGTTGAAACCTTCATCCTTCATATGCTTTCTTTTTGAGCCTTTGCAAGTTTCAGCTTCTTCAACTCAAGTTTTAACTCTTCAATTTGTGCTGAAATCGAGACAAGTCATGATTTGAAACTTATAAATTCTTGATTTTAGTTAATTTCTTAAGCTACTGAATTTATTAATAATTTATACATATTCAATAAATTGTCAAAATAAATGTAAATGAATCAAAATTATGTATTTAGTTTGACTAAACCCAAAACAAACATACTAATCCCGCCCCCAAGAAAACCCTCCTTGTCAATTTGTATGCACTTAAAAAAAAATTGTATTTTGAATCATTCGATTGATTATATTACTATAATTAATACCAATGTAAAATTTAAAATAAATAATATAGTATTTAATTAATCGACCACATAGAAAAATTGATTTCTGCTTTAGGTTACCGGTGAATTCATGTACTACTATTTTATGTGACGATCTAATCATTATTAGTCGCTACACAATAATTTTTTATTATAATACTAATTAACTATCGTGTGAATAATTTCTATATTATAATTCTGACATAAATATAAAGTGAATAATACTATTTTTGTGGGCAAAGAGACATACAAATACCAGATTGTCGATTCATATAGTCAGTGACGCTATCCATTCGTTTTTGTAACATTTCATTCTCCATTTGCAACTGTTCTTTATAGTCTTCCATATATTTTTTTTCTGGTCCCTCCACAACTATCCTATTCTGCACCAATATATACGAAATAACTTATTAGCGTTAGTTATTACAAAACAATCAATCTTTTGATATTGAAGGACCCAACGAGTTCTAATGTGCCTCTAGTGAGTCCTGTCATTCAACATTATTGCATCAAATAATTAAAATTAGTGAAACACAAGAAAGAAAAAATTATTATATATAATGAAGTAGTTTCATCTGGTGTATCAGAAATAAACTCTCTTTTTCATAAAGATAAAGGGAAGATCTGCATACATATTATTCTAATGCCAAATTCCACTAATTATGAGGTTACACTGGATTATTGTTACACGTACGCTTATCTAATGGTTAATTTAATTTATGTCTAAATAAAGTAATGTGTTTGAAACATGTACACTTAATTTCTCATTTAACAAATGAGTTTTGAATCGACATTTTTTTTTTTTTTACTAAGACTCATTGTTTTTAAAAAAGAAAATATAATTATAGAGTTGGATTTGAACCTGCAATCTCAAATTAATCACTAAATCTGCAAGCGTATATAATTAACTTGTCTCATCATAAATGATTTTAAACCCAAAGTACTATTAGCTATTTAGCATACCAAAATTGAAAAATAGAATTAATAAACTCATAAAAACAAATATATAAGAATGTATTTTGGAAGCAATTTATATGTTTCGATTTGTTATTGTGATTTATTTATTTGTTCACTTCATTAAATGTTCGGATAATAAATCAAAAAATCATTATCTGGAGATCTTTGACCTTCTTTTCTAAATCAGCAATGTATTCAACCTGCTTGGTCCTGGATCTTTGTGCAGAGAGTCTATTTGTTATAGTTCTGTAGTAAAAGTCACAATTACAAAAAAAAAAAAAAAAAAAAAAAAAAAAAAAAAAAAAAAAAAAAAAAACATCTCAACGCATACAAACTTATTGAAACAAAGGAAATATAACTAGTGAAAACATGAATTTTAGATTTCTGATATAATTGAATTCGTTATAAATTGGCTTGTTAAATATTTTTGATAATTTTTTCATCAAAAGTATTAAACATCAGTAAAATATGTACATTTTAAAAGTACTGTAGTGACAAACAATGATCTGGTCTTTGACATATACCATAACATTATAGGAACAAAGAAAAATATTATTGATAGTTAACTAAAAATATGAATTTCAATTGAATCCATTGAAAATTAGCTTGTTGAAATCATTTCCATGAATTTATCATTAGAAATTCAAAACGTCAATTAGAAATTTACAATTTTAAAATAGTTTCAAAAAAAAAAAAAAATGTAGGTATAACTTCTCAATTTCTTCACATCAACATTAGGGTTTCCATGACTTTGGCTAAGTTCATAATTCACTGCTTCGTCGAGGGTAGAAGTCGTGTTAATTTGATCAACTGCAGTTGGCGTTCTGAGGCACAAATCCAAGTTAGGTTCTTCAGATTTGTTTTGTTTTCTCTTCATTTTTCCTTCAATAAATCACCTAAGGAATTATAAATAAAAATCTCAAAAAAGAAAAAGAGAAATAACTAACAAAAAAGAAAGAAAATTGATATAGAAAGTAAATTATGAATTGCATGAACTAATATGTACCTCTAATTGAAGTATGCTTCTTGAGAGTTTAAGTGAGTTCAAGAAGTTATAACTAAACGTCTTTATATAGAGACTAAAAGATGATTTTTAGATAATCTGTCATATAGTAAATTAGATTTATATAATTAGAATCTTTTGAATAAAAAGGTAAGTAAATTAATATTCTGTCATATACTTTAATATCTTAATTTATGTGACATCATTTGAATTGACACAAAGTATACGAAAAGAAAAGAAAATTTTTGAAATTTATATCTAAAATAATCCTTGACATTTGTATTGTTATAAATCATTTCATACGCGTGAAAGGAAAATCTTTACTTAAATTTAATTCCAATTTTTGGAGTGGTGACATTCAATATTAATATTGTTGGGTCATGACCTAATCTAATTATCACATAAAGTTTCTTAATTAACACAAAAATTATATTATTTATGTCCATTTTCACTTTATCTCCTTTTGTTTTCTCCTAATGATTTTATGTGATACTTAAATTTGAGTGATTTTTATTTTAAGAAATGGTAACTTTCACGATATTTAGATAATGACTTAGGTATAACAAAATAAATCTGAGTGATTATCCACAATAATACGCACATTTCTCATACTCACACGTTTTGTTGTACTTTTTTATTTTAATTACGTCTCAACCTTGTTAAAAATCGAAGGTGACTCATTAAAGTACAACAATTATTATTTAGGACATTTTCTTTACATCACCCTAATTACACCGTCTACGTTGTTTCAATGCATCATATTCGTCGGGAGTTGAATCCACGTTTTTCACGAGCGATCCCCCTTCGCTTGTTGATATTAACGTCAATGCTAATCAAAAGCTCTCTAAAAAAAATTAATTGTAATAAAGATTACATAGATGGATTACATATATATGCCCAGAAGCAGATTTTCCTTTATTGATTCTAATTTATTTTAATAATGAAAGTGACTAATAACTTTTAAAGTTTAATTAGTTACCGTCTAAAGTTTGATAGTTTCAATTTGAAATATTATTTTCATTTGTTCGGAAAGTTAATTATACAAGAAGCAAATATTACTAGTGCCAATGGTAATAGAATATTAAAGAGCTCATCTTTAATAAGTAACAACATTTTGTTGGAATTTGGTAGTGGAAAATAATGCTCTTACAAATGAGAAACATGCATGTCTTCTGCAAGACAAGCATATATTTCAAATGAACTATGCAGTTGTCCGCTCATGTTTTTCATGAGCTTCATCATTATTGATGTGGCATCTGAGTGTCACTGTTATGAATGGGCCTAGACCCTTATTAGTAAAACAGCCCAAGACCATATTAAGTGGCAATGCGTGGGATCCGGGTTGATAAATAGCATTTGTGGGAGCAAAATAGGTTATGAAAATTGTGATATTTGCTTAGGCAAAGCTATGCATCTCATCCCCAATTCTCTCTAATCTTCTCATCCCCGTCTACTATTCTTCTTCTTCTCCGTATTGTAATTTCTTCTTCCCGTATTAATCAAAGTTAATTAGTTTCGTTCAGTTTGTGTATTGATTGTTGAGTTGATAATTCGAGATCGTTACAGTCACCGCGTAGCGAAACTACTAACTAGGCCTTGATCATAATTTAGAAGAAGAGGAAGAAGAACTTCGATCGGTTGTCTGCATACGCGCAGGCAAGGGTAGCCGATACTAGAAACAGTAGTGAAAGTGTGAAACAAATGGCGAATATATTGTAGATATATTTGTGCAAGCCCATCCTCCTGATGCAAATGAAATATTTGAATGAATGAATTGTGGCCGATCTATCATGGCGGTCTCAAATTACCTTTCATCAGTTGAGATCCAAATTTTTTTCCTTTAATATACTTCTATGCACTTGGCCTCAGGGGAGGAAGGTCCGTGTTAAGGCAACAAGAAGTAGCACTTCGCATTATAGGTATACACGAGGAAGTTGTGCTTCAACCTACTCTTTCCTTATTCAAATCCCACAAGCACGAGTAGTCGACTACCAAATGGAAGTTGTTTCAGGTCATGAATACTCGACTGGCTCCTTAGAAGGGTTGTCATATGCAGGAGGTTGATTCCTCTTTCAGGTGAAGGATTGGACTGAGAAGACAACTTGGTACTTCCCTCCATTGTTTCATCCTCCCCCTTAGCTTGTGCCTTGGAGGTGCTGGCGGAAGCAGTTATACTGGTTCGTCATCCAAAGCATATGTTGCTCACAGTATGAAAACTTGGGTTCCCCATACAAATTGTTTATAGTGCACATTGACTTTCACAAGATAGAGTACTAGTAGACGAATCTTAACTTACAGCATTGTAAAGGAGGTTTCACCGTTTCAACATACTATTTCAAACCAGAATGATGTTTAGTACTTGGTTGAATCCAATTATGAATAGCTCTTATTTGGTCAAGTTCAAGCAATTTGATAGCACAGATAAGGTGAGACTGCCTTGTGGGGCAGCCCGGACCCTAACCACACATAGCGGAAGCTCTTTAGTGCAACTGGCCCGCACATAAGGGGAGCTCTTCAGTGCAACATGCCTCCACACATAACGGGAGCTCTTTAGTGCAACATGCCCCCGCACATAACAGGAGCTCTTAGTGCAACAGGCCCGCACACAACAAGAGTTTTAATGCAACAAACTGCCTTTTGATTTTCAAGAAATTTTATAGAACAAATTTCTGAGATTCTTTCCAAAATCTTAAAGCAAGGATCTTTCCCCATTATTTCCCTCAAAAAATTTCAAACTATTAATTTTAAACTGGAATTGTTGGGAACCTCAGTAAAAAGTACAAATGTTGGCATATGCCACTATTTGCAACGCTAAGACAAGGCGAAAGAATAGATCACGACGTGTGTATGGCGTGGCTGCGTTTAGTTGCTTTTTACAGAAGGAGCTATTTTTATACTCATTCCAGCTGCTCTCTTCTTCACCTCCATTATTTTCGATGTTGGACTTGTTGTTGTTCAACGTTTTCGGGTACAAGAATCTGTAATTTGACACAATAACTTTAACATTAGTTCAAGTTTGAAACAAGAACACTATGAAGTACAATAACACCCTCAACATAAGATCAAAGTGATCTTTCTAAAAAGTGTGTTTTATTTTTTCAGAAATTAAGATGAAACAGAAATGTAAAGCCAAGTCCCCGACTTCACAGAGTGTCCTTAAGGAATAATTTCTTTCGCTGTACCCGAGGCTTTGGAATCTTCCTCCTAGGATAAAATGACTTTCAATCCAACTATAGTGGTACCTCAAATAATTGGATTCGTCGAACTCACTTAACGATTTGATTGATCACAAGGAATGTTTTGAAGACAAAAAGAGTTTGTATTTCAGAAAATTTTTCATACCAAAACCTGTGGATAAATGCAGGTTTATATAGCCATCAAGTGCCCTTCCGAAAGGTGGCAATGGTTCATCCGAAAAGGTGTATCCTTTGAAAGAGTCAAGTCTGTTCATTCGAAACATTGTGTTTTTTTCTTAACAGACACAACTATCTAAACAATCACTCTTTTTCTAAAACAATATGTTTTTTCATAAAAGATTGTTGTCCCTCCATTTTTCATTCACACCAATTGAACCCAACTGGACTTTCTTCTTACCATGTTTCTTACCTTCATTAAGGCAACAAGAAGTAGCATCTATTGAACCCAACAGGACTTTCTTCTTACCATGTTTCTTACCTCCATTAAGGCAACAAGAAGTAGCACTGCACAGAACCGTATACACATGGAAACTCTTCTTCAACCTACTCTACTTGTTCAAATCCCATCAGCACGAGTTGACTACAAAATGGAAGTTACGGTGTTTCAGATCATGAATACCCGAATAGCGCCTTATAAGAGTTGTGATATTCCCTTGGACACAATGCAGGTGGCTGATTCATGTTTAGGTGAAAGATTGAACTGAGAAGACAACTTGGTACTTCCCTCCCTCGCGCCCTTAGGGGAGCTGGCGGATGTAGCTATATGCTGGTTCGTCATAGAAAGCAACGTTCCTCACAGTATGTACACATGGGTTCCCATACCAATTGTTTTATAGTGTGCATCGGCTTTCAAAAGCCAGAATTTAGTAGATGAATCTAACGTACCTCACTGTCTTGTCACTCTATTTCAAAGCTCATGCCTCATTAGCAGTTCTTTGGTCCATATTCTTCAAAGGGTATTATATTGTAAGTTCTGTGTGTGTTGTTACAATGATCATTATCTATCAGAATAACCATTATTCTATGTTTCCTTCATGGGAATCTAGCAACAACTAGCCTAAACAGTTCAAGTTGAAGCAATGGTAAAGCAAAATATATCCCCGAATTTCATTTCCTAAAGCTCATGCAAGCATATTTTAAAATTGCAATGTTGGGATCCTCAGTAAGGGGGTACCTCTCCAAAAATTAGCGTATGCCATTATTTGCAACGCACACGCGGAATTCTTTAGTAAAAGGCGAAAGAATAGTTCGCTTTGTGGGCATTGCGTGGCTGCGTGAGTTGTTTGGTAGCTGAAGGAGTTGTTTATATTCTTGTTCCAGCTGCTCTCTTCTTCACCTCCACCAACGATGTGGGACTTTCTTTCTGCCACGTTTCATGATTAAATGCCAATATGGGCCCTGTTAATATGGGCTATGTAGTCTATTGGGCCAAGTCCAGGACCATATTCTGAAGATAGAGGACCATAATTTTTGGGGCAAAGCTATAGTAACTAAGTAGTATATTTGGCTAAACTTTCTAATTATGCTTATTTTAAAATATTTTTTTAATCAAAAGTGTTCTCCAGAAAAATATTTCTCTCGAGTTGAGTGACTATTTTAATTTAGAAAATAGTGACTTTCATGATAAAATCATGAATTTTGTATTGTAAAATAAAATTTGGGCGGAATACGTAAGATCTCTTAACTTGACATTATTTTTCATTTTGACATTTTAAGTAGATATTGTTCATAATAAGCACCTAAATCAGCTATAAACTATGTCATTTTGACACTTTTTGACATGACAAAGTGGGTGTTATACACTCGCGTTTTGGCGTGTGATAGTCGTATTTTAGCCTTTTTTATTTAAATTTATCGTAACGAAGAATAAAATATTGTATTAATATGATTAATAACTTTTAAAGAATATTATTAAAATACAAATTTGTCTGCAAAGATTCACTGCCAAGCACTCATTCTGTAAAGTATCTATGTTTTCTTTCAAGAAACTCCCAATTATATTTATATTTTCTTTCGTTGAATAATTTCTAACCGAACACTGGCATCCTCCTTCTCCATAAATTTTTAGTCATATATCTGAAATTTGTGAAGCTATTAATGTGAATTTATCATTCCTTAGAGAATGAGGAGGTATGTTTATCATTCTTCAAAAATCAACCTCCATCAATGGAGGTTAAGCCCAAAGAATGTTGGGGTGGGAAGATGTTGTAGGGGGCTTTTTTGTAATTATTTAATAAAAAATTCATGTGTAATTAATTCATTGGACACCTTGTCACGTGTTTTGGTCTTTTGTTGTTTTAAAAAAATTTGTGGGTATATATAATGATGTGGCGATTTAAAATGAGTTGGCACAAATCAATCGGCCATTTAATCCACGTGGAGGCGCGTGCAATTCATGCAATAGAGTTGATGTCAAAATGACACAGTTTGTAGCTGATTTAGGTGCTTAAAATGAACAACGTCCACTTGAAGTGTCAAAGTGAAAGATGGTGCCAAGTTAAGGGGTTTGGCGATGTGTTCCGCCTAAAATTTGAGTGATTATTTATAATATCACCCACGTTTCTCATTGTAAAGACGTTTTATTTTACTTCTTTTTTAATTTTAATCACGACTTAACCTCATTAAATATATGGCTCTGATTCATTAAATTATGACACCAACTATATATTGACATTTCTTTTACATCAACCACCACACTGTCTTAATGCATCACATTTGTCGGGGTTGAATCCACCTCCTTAATGAACCATTGCCTTTCGCTTGTCGACGTAACGTCAACACTAATCAGAGTTAATAATTTCGAAAAATTTATATTAATAAAGATTGCATAGATGGGTTACCTATGACCAAAAATAGATTTTCCTACATTGTATTCATTTTTATTTGTTGGTTGCAATTCAAGTGTCTTGAGAAGTTAATTTTTATTTGTTGGTTGCAATTCAAGTGTCTTGAGAAGTTAATTTACCAATAATTACTAATTAATAGTTATTGTTTTAAAAAGACACTCTTCTTTTCATTTCAATTTCCTTAACAAAAAAAGTGACCCTTTAAGATAATAAATTTTAATTAAATAACTATCTAATAAATTAACTTAAGTTTGTTAGAATTTGTAGACACGTGATTTTTTATCCTCTCTAAATTTTAATTTTTTTATCGATATTTATATTTATATCTATATTTAATTGATTATTATTTTAATTCTTATTCTTTAATAAAATTTTAGTTAAAAATAAATAATTAAGTAATATTAATTTTGAGATATTAAAAATAATAATAAAATAAAATATATATTTTGTTTTCTAAATTTTGATAAAATTAACTGTTTTTGTATTGTTGTATTTATTTTGACTATTTGTAATTTTATTGTATTTTTCTTAAACATAAAATTATTAATTGTTATAATTATTATTATTATTATTTTGTTATTATTATTTTTTACATTAAAATATATATATAAAATAATAATAATAATAATAAAAATTTGAATTTAAAAAAAAAAAAATCTCCCTCCCCTTTATCTGCCTAAAAACTACTCCCCCTAAATTAAAAAAAAAAACTGTTCCCCCTCAAAATCCTCTACTTAAAAGGACTCTCAACCCAAAAAAAAAAAAAAAGAGGAGAGGGTACGTACATTCCTAAGGACATCATTCTACACTGTTCAGAAAAACAAATCAGACACTTTTACTGTTTCGTATCAGACAGATAAAAATCAGAGAGAAAAACAACAGGAAAAACATCAGTTAAAAGGAAGAAAAAAAAAGTTTGAAGTTGAAGTTCCGTTTCAGTTTCCGGTGATAACATCTTGCTTCTGTATTCAATTAAAGTCGACATACAGGTTCTTATTTAATCCTGTATAATTTACATTATAAGTTTATTCATGAAAAATATGAATAAAATGTTCAAGATGTTTTTGGTGTATGAATATATATAATGATATTGTTATACATGATATTTCATTACAAAATACATATGTGAGTAATGAATATAAGTCCAAAAACTATAGTAAATAAGAATATTTTTTTTATACACTGAGCACACACTCAAAATATAGTAGACAGTAAAAAACAATATAGAGCGGTAACTGAATGGAATAAATAACAAAGAGAGAAAATCAATGATTAAACAGTAAAAAATTGGTGTTTGATTTAACAAAATAGAGAAAATTTGGATCGAAGGAGAAACATATTTTTCGAAAAAAATTTCGTCCAAAAATGTACAAAAACAGTGATCAAATTCATCCCCAAATCCACCGAAAAAAATACTAGATCTTCAGTTGCCACCCTCCTCGACGGAAAACGCATAAAACCGACGACCAGACGATTGGAAATTGCTAAAATCGCCCCTGTTTTTCCACTTTTCCCTCCAGCCACCACTGCCAATGAACCCCCTCCACTATATCATATTCGTCGGATCTCCACCCCCAAATTCGGACAAATTTCGCCTGCAAATTACATCCAAAATCGAGCAACCCTAAGCCATTACCATCCCACTGAAGCAGATGTCCCCATCCTAGATCTCCCTTTGTTGCAGTGATTATTTATAATTTTTGTGATAGTTATTTTTTTATTACTTTGATTTACTAATAAAGGTGGAAAGAATTTACTACTGTATTATTTGGGATTGAAATTAGCTTATAGGATAAAGTTGAATATTTATACACGTTTATTAGAAATGATGGGATCTTTAACTTATTTGTTAATAAATTATAATAATATTTATGCTATATGAATACTTTGTTTGCCAATAAGTTGAAATTTTGATTAGTAGTTAGGGATTTAAAAATATCTTAATTTTTGATTTAATTATTTTGTTGGTTCTGAAATTTCTTGTTTAATATATTTCGGTTCGTCTTCGATTTTAATTGTTAAATAAATTTTTAATTGATTTTAATTAATTAAATTTATTTATTTTTACTATTATTTAAAATAAAATTTAGGGATTAAGATTAGTATAATATGGATAGCTTTGTGTATATTTTTATTTTATTTATTATTATTAATAAAACTTAATAATTATACATTGATTTAATTAATTGTGTTAAATGATTTTTTCATTAATTTATTACTAAGAACTTAGGCAATTCTAGTCAAGTTTTAAAATATTCGTCTCAAATTAAGAATGCGGCATACGCATCTTTTCGAGACATTTTAAAATTTCAGGATGCAACAATGCATTTTGACAAATATTTTTCTAAATTTATTTTTCTCACGATTTATTGAATATAAGATAATAGATAAGTTTTAGTATAATAAAATAAGCGATTTTAGGCCTTAACATAATTTATCAAAATATTTTAAGTCAGGATAAGTCAATAAAAGCGACCGTGCTAGAACCACGGGACTCGAGGGGTGCCTCACACCTACCCCTCGATCAACAGAATTTCTTACTTGGTCTTCTATTTTCGCAGACCAACATAGCGTCATTTCCTTTTGATTAGGGATTCAATAAGGTGACTTGGAACACCATAACTCAATTCCAAGTGGCGACTCTATAACTAAAATAATCCCTATTCAAAACCATCACTTTAATTGGAAAAACTCTTCGACTAGACCCGCGAGGCGAAAAAGGGGTGTGACATCTCTGGCAACTACGCTGGGGATATAACAAGAATTCGAGCTTTACATAATTGACTTATAGTTTCTTTAATTATTGTTGATATTATATTTGTTAGCCTTATGTGCTACTTGTTGTTCATTTACTGCTTTGATATTATTTGAACTGTATTATATATTGTCTTCTCTCACGTATCCCTTTGAGTCTCTGATACAGGATAGGGGGAATGCAGCATATGTATCCCACCTTCTTTTTGAGATAGCCGGAGTGTCAAGGCACCGGGTGAAGGATATAGTCACAAATGTTAGGCGGGGTTCGGATCGGCAACGAAGGCGGTGTTGCCCTGCTACCAACCAAGTTGTCTCTCCCCGGCTTGAGTGTAGGCTCGAGTAAGCCAGTCTAGATACCTATCCCTATTAGGTTTAAACTTAGAAGAACTGAAAACTCAGAATCTGATTATCCCTATTAGGTGTCGCTTTATTTGCATCATATGCATTTGACTTAGCGGGACTCAGCACAGGGGTCGGGTCTGTCTAGGACAGGTGACCTAATTTATAAAGACTAACATGTGCATCCTATGTGCTGTTTGACATTTGTTTGAAAGGCTATTTGTGTGTTGACCGGCTTTTAGGCAACATTAAAATGTAAGAGATTAAATTATCGTCACATTTAGTGAATCATTTTTGAAAGAAAAAATTTATTTTTAAAAGAGAAAATTTTTAGTAACATAGTTTTATGGTTTTCATGAACTATGAGGGTTTGATTCTTATTTTTTTTTGTGAGATACGTAGGAAGTCCTATCCTGGATACGACCTTGGTTTCGAAAAAAAAAATATTTATTCACAAATTTATCGAAAGATATTTTTGAAGAATTAGAAGAAGAAGAAACATGATTATTTTCATGAATATTATTGTCTTTATTTTACTTTTCCTTTTTATTTTCAAAATTAATTTTAATATAAAAATCATAATAGCCTAAACCTTTAGGGGTCGTGAGCTAAATTTTTGTAAAATAATAAAATATGTAAACATATATATTTTAACAGTCCAGATCCTTTAGGGCTCGTGAGGCTGAAATTTTTATACAACTTCATACATAAAACAATCATTCTTCTTTTCTTTATTTCTAAATCCTTTTTTTTGGTTCTTTTTAAATGTACTTAGAAGGGTGCTGTCCCCAAACATATAGTTAAATTTGTCTAGAGGTCTATTATTGTAAAATTTTTGATAGAGTCAATTTAAATAAATATTTTTCCTAAAAATATTATCAGTCATGTTTTTCTCATTTTGATTTTGATAAAATTGTTCTTTACAACTAAGTCCGAATAATAATCGCACTAGGTTTCACTAGTCAAGTTGTAAATTCTTTTCAAAATTGATAAATTAAATTCTGTCTAAGTTTAGACATTTATTAATCTTATGTCCCTGTCAATAGGTATAAAATATCTCCCCCTATTCGTGGAAAGCGTCCAAAGAGAAAGAGAGATGGGAGTGTACCGTTTCAGGTTATGGATTGTACCCCTTTGCAGCTTTGGTTATGGTGGAACGAAATGGATACATTCGATTATGACGAGATACAGAAGTATTTGGATTTTTTGACGAGTATTATGACAGTCAAGCCTAATAGGGATGTGATTGATGCGTTACTAACCTACTGGTACCCAAAGAACAATGTGTTTCATTTTTTGGATTTTGAGTTGACTCTTACTGTAGAGGAGATAGCGGCCTATGTTGGATATGGGAATATGCATCAGAAGAAACTTATAGCCCTGAGACTCATTTCGATAAACAGATTCTGCAAGCTCATGAACATACAAAACTCAAAAGAAGAATCAATGAAAAAAGGTTGGGTTTCCTTGCAGTTTTTGTATGACAGATATGGAAGGCAAGAGGGGTTTGAAAAGTACGGTAAACAACTTTGTAATAAGGGAAGCTTTGGCTCTTGGAAAGTTCACAGACGATTTGCATTCATGGTAGCCTTTCTAGGCACTATGGCTTTCCCAAGGAGAGAAGAAAAAATTAATATTCGTTTAGCGGAGGTGGTAAAGATACCGATTAAGAAAGATTACACTATAGTACCAATGATCCTGACAGATATCTACCGTGTTTTGCCCGTTTGTCAGAAAGGAAAGAGTTTTTTCGAGAGATGTAATATCTTATTATAGATGCAGATTGTGGAGCATCTCTACCGACGTCCTACAATGGCAAGATTTAATCCTGAAAGATTCAATCGAATCAAAGATTACGAAGAGAGGATAGAGAAACATAAATGCCCAGAAGAAGTTAGAGATTGGGAGCTTTTTCGTTCTTGGACAACAGATAAAATCATTTGGAATCTCCCTTGGTTCCCTTGGAGGCAAGTCATACATAGTTCTGTCATTCGGCCGTTCTTATTATTAATGGGTATTAGGGGTGTTCAACCGTATGTTCCATTGAGAGTTTTACGTCAGCTAGGAGACGTCAATTAATTCCCATTACGAAAAATATGACCGAGTTTGTATTTAAGGTCAAACCAGAGATCCCACTTCTGAAGGAATTGGCCCAACAAATTTGGGAGGGTTGCCGTATCATGGGGATTGAAACGATGGTCATAGAGCGTGAGAAAGGAGAAGTGCACCTAGATTACCGTGAATGATTTGAAGAACAGTCGAGCCCGCCAGTCAGACTAGAAAGATCAGTTAGGGGACCTATAGATCAGAAAACTGCAATCAAGATAGGAATTGAGAGAGCCATGCGAGAACATGAGGCCAACCAAGCTTTGAGAGAAGAATTAGAGCATGCCAGGGCAAAAATAGACAAACAACAAAAGGAATTTACTGAAGAGAAAGCTAAATCAGCGAATATTGAGGTTGCACTTCGGGGACAAATCAAACTGGCTACCACTAGGGGGTCACACGTTGCAGAACTTGCCGCGTTTTACCTACAACAACAGCAAGAAGTTGAAAAGAACATGCAAGAAGAATTTGATCTTGAGAGATCTCAGTCTATCCGTGAAAGAGGAATATTGCGAGAACGGTTGGAGGTTGCTTCTGCTCGTGAATAGCGTGCAAGAGAGATGGTTGATTTTCGAGATCGACAAGCCCATGAATGGGATCAGGCCTTCAGTTACCTTCGAGGAAAGGTCCGTCGTGTAGCATAGGATACTGCCAGAATGGGTTTGGATTATCAGCAGTTGGATTGTGAGGACTTTTTGGCATAAGTACCAGCTTTCACACAGCATATCACTACTTCATTGAAGGACATATACTTGAACTTGGGAGGACATATTAAGTCGAGGTCTCCTTGAATGGATAGTTGTTTTCTTTGTCATAGTTTTTCATTTTCAGTTTAAAAACTTCTTGTTTAGATGTTATGTCTTTTAGTTTTCAGATGTTAGTTAGTAGGTTTTATTTTAGGAGTTGGGTTAGTTATTTTGTCGTATTTATATTATAGAATGTAATGAAGCTGACTGTTTATTTCTATATATATTACATATGTTTTACTTCACTTACTTTATTTATTGTCTTCAATAATAATAATAATAATAAAAAATCATTTTGTTAAATTCCTCCCAAACTACACAAGATCTGATTCATGTCCTAGCATGATACGTAGGCAACCCTCCAAAGGGTTCGATCATAACTTTTGAAAAAAAATATGCCTAGAAAATCTGGGATGAAACACAAAGTCTTCCATGATAGGGTGGAAAATGCCTATAGAAGTATGACATATAACTTGGCATTATAATGTGTTAAATATATAACACTCATCCGTTTGCTACTTGGTCACAGAAAGATAAAGTAATTGGTGGTTGGTTTGTGTTTTAAACTGGCATTATATCCGTATAACACCAGATACAAGGTTAAAAGAAGAATGACTCGCAGAGAAGGTATAGGGTCTGACAGTAAAGAAGAGCAAAATTAGTTGATTTCGCAGGAAGTAGCATCAATGGAAGAAATAAATTCATTGAAACAACAGATGGCAGAGATGTACCAAGCTTGGTTGAATGGACAAGCCCCGCCTTCTTCAATCCCTGGACTTTCGACTTCAAATGATCTAAATTCTGACCCTGCTCAAACTAGTGATCCATTTTACCCACCAGGATTTAGCCCATTTGCTAATATGTCTGGAGTTGCTGGTACTTCTACCATGCACCCACTGAATTTGTCTATCGCAAATAACCCGCTTTTTACTTTTGTAGCACTAGCTACTGTGGGTACTCAACCGACAGTACCAAAGAATATAGGGAAACCAAGTCATGATATGTTGTATCCTCCTGAAATGACTTTGAAATCTCAAAATCCACATTATCATGTTTATCAATGCGATACTCCTATCGTGATTGAGAAGATTGCCAAGAATGAGGAACAGGAGAAGATGGCTAGAAAAGTTAGAAGCCTGGAGCAGAGTATGAGAAATATGTAAGGATTAGGTGGACCAAAAAGTGTTTCATATAAGGATTTGTGTATGTTTCCTGATGTCCATTTGCCTATAGGGTTCAAAATGCCAAAGTTTGACAAATACGAAGGACACAGTGATCCTGTAGCTAATTTGAAAAAGTTTTGCAATTAATTAAGAGGAGCAGGAGGAAAAGAAGAATTATTGATGGCTTACTTTGGAGAAAGCCTTACAGGGATAGCTTCTAAATGGTTCATTGAACAAGACATTTCCCATTGGCACGTATGGGATGACATGGCTCGGGATTTCGTTCAACAATTTTAATATAACATTGAGATAGTGCCAGATAGCACTACGCTTGCCAACATGAGAAAAAAGATGATTGAAAGTTTTCGAGAATATGCTATCAGATGGAGAGAGCAGGCTTTAAGAGTCAGACCATCAATAAAGGAATCCGAAATGATTGATAGCTTCTGCAAGCACAAGAACCCGATTATTTCTATTACTTACTTCCTACAATTGGAAACACATTTACTGAAGTTATTAAAGTTGGAGAAATGGTAGAGAATGGAATAAAATCAGGAAAGATCATTAGCCAGGCCGCTTTGAAAGCAACAACACAGGCAATTCAAAGTAATGCAGGAAGTTTCGGAGGAAAGAAAAGAAAAAAGAATGTAGCAACTATCGTACCAAGTCCACAACAAAATTGGAGAGGTGCGTGTTAACTATATGCACGAAATCCATTATATTTTATTCCATCCCCTAATATCCTATTTATAATTCATAACCATATGCTCGGGCTCCTTCTTACCCAAAATAGCGTGCATCAGCCATCCAAAATCATCCATCGGTCCCACAAATTCAAAGAGGCCTTCCTAGGTCTAATTTTTGACCTAGAGCAGTCTACAAAAGGGATATCATGGGTAAAGATAATTTCACTCCTATTGGAATGTCTTACACCAGTTTATTTCATAGGCTGAGAAAAATGAATGTTCCAAACTCTATTGAGAGAAGATCCTAAATCCTCCTCCGGAGAACTTGGACTATTCTAGAATATGTGAATACTGTTCTGATGCCCCAGGGCATGACATAAAGAAATGTTGGTATCTGAAAAAAGCCATTCAAGAGCTGATTAATACCCAACAGATCATGATAGAAAGTCTAGATGGTCCAAATGTCAATCAAAATCCGCTGCCAGATTATAATGAAACAAACATGCTCAAAGTGATACCCAATGATGAAGATGCTATAATATCCTTCAAGCCGATCATTAAAATTAAAACTGATTCGGAAAAATCAGCAAATATTATAGATTTGACAAAAGAAAAACCTGTAGAAGCGGATATGGTGATAATAAAACCCAAATTATTGAATGTGCGCTTGATGGTGGGGAAAGAGATTTCAGAAAATGTTGGGTCAAGTCAAGTAAAACCAAAGCTCATTGTTCCTGGAAGATCTCCCAAGCCTCTTTTAATCATAAAAGGAGCTCTCATAGCTCCCATTGTTATCAAACCAGTGTCATAATTGCCTATGGTTAATACCAAGGCGGTCCCTTGAAACTATGATCGGGTTATGATAATGTACAAGGGGAAATAAGTGATTAAAGATGTGGACGAAGTTGGGGGATTAACTCGATCTGGAAGATGTTATGCCCCAGTAGAGTTAAGAAAGAATAAACAAGGCAATGAAGAACGAATGGCGTTCAAGAAGCCTGTTACTGATGAAGAAGCTAAAGAATTCTTACAGAAAATGAAATTGCCAGAATATTCTATTGTAGAACAATTGAAGAAAACACCAACACAAATTTCTTTGTTGTCTTTATTAATAAATTCATAAGAACACCGCAAGGCTATAATGAAGATTCTTAACGAAGTATGTGTTCTCAGTGAGATTAAAGTGAATCAGCTGGAAAATTTATTGAAAGGATCCTTGAAGCAAACAAGATTACTTTCTCAGACGATAAATTATCTGTGGAAGGTATTGGACATAATAAAGGTCTCTACATTACTGTGAAATGTAAGCATTCCATCGTCACTCGAGTGTTAATTGATAGAGGATCAGGCGCTAATATTTTTCCTATGTCAACTTTGCAAAAGTTGAATGTTAATGGAGAAAGAATCTGACCTAACAATGTATGCGATAAAGGTTTTGACGGATCAAAAACTGATGCCATTGGTGAAATAGAATTCATATTGACAATCGGGCCTGTGGATTTTGCTATGGATTTTCAAGTGCTGAACATTGATGCTTCATATAATATGTTATTGGGAAGGCCATGGATTCATAGGGCTAAAGCAGTCGCATCAACATTGCATCAAATGGTTAAATTCGAATGTGACAGGCAAGAGATAATCGTTCATGGTGAAGGAGACTTATCCATGTATAAAGGCTACTCTATTTCCTCCATCAAAGTAAATACTGCAGATAAAATATTAATTCATCAAGCTTCTGAGGTAATGGCTGTTGAGCATATCCTCGAGGAAAATCTCATCGCAAGACCATAATTGTCCTCTGCATCTGTTATGGTAGTGAATGAAATGTAGAAGCATGGTTTCAAACCAGGAAAAGGTTTAGGGATGTTTTTGCAAGGCATAGTTCATCCAGTAAACCTCTATGAGAACCTTGGTACTTTTGGTTTGGGATACGAACCCACTGCTGAAGATATAAAGAAGGCCAAAAAACATAAGATAGAGTCATGGTCACTTACCAAGTCGATATCGCTACTTCAGAAGTCTTTCATCAAAGTCAATGATGTTGGGTCCTCCAAGTTACCTGTTGCAGAATCAATGAATAATGATGATACAGAGTTGATTAGCCTTTTTCAGAATATGTTCATTGAAGTTGATATGGTTGAAATTGGGGAAGGTACCAGCAATGCAGATGTGCAATTTGTCGGCCCTGATGTCCAGCTTAACAATTGGGAGGCTACTCCTCTTCCTTTTATGAAGGAGTCTTGGTAGTTTGTTTGTTTTTCTTACAGTCTTAGTAGTTTGTTTATTTCTTCTTCTGTAATTTGAATCATTCTAGGATTGTAATTCAAATCTTTAAGCTTAGTATTTTAGGTTAAAACTCTTTCTATCTTTGTTTTTAATAAAGTGTAGTCTCCCTTCATTTTATTTTAAGTCTGATTTTTATTTATCTTCTATTATACAGTTCTTTCTATGTCGATTCTAATGATATGACTTACATGAAGAATTGTCAACCAAATTTAAAAACCCAATCTAATTTTGAAATAATGAATAAAGAAGTTGAATACGATGAAGGAGAAACATTTGAGGATATAAGCAAAGATTTCAAATAGTTTGGGAATAAGACAAATCCTAATTTGGAGAAAACTGAGGCGATCAATTTAGGAGATCATGAGAATATTAGAGAGACTAAGATAAGTGTACATGCTCAACCACAACAAAAGAAAGCCATAATTGAAGCATTACATGAGTATAAAGACTTCTTTGTGTGGTCTTATGATGATATGCTCGCTTTGAGCACTGATTTGGTAGTTCACAAGTTGCCAATTGATCCTGTTTTACCACCTGTCAAGCAAAATCTAAGAAAGCTCAAAATTGACATGACTGTAAAAATCAAAGAGGAAATCACGAAAAAACTTGAGGCTAAAGTCATTCGAGTGACCCAATATCCTACTTGGTTGGCAAATATTGTCTCTGTTCCAAAGAAAGACGGCAAAGTTCGGATGTGTGTTGATTATCGTGATTTAAATAAAGCAAGTTTGAAAGATAATTTTTCACTTCCCAATATGAATTTTGTTGGATAATTGTCCCAAACATGATCTTCCATCTTTTGTGGATTGTTATGCGGGGTATCACCAACCATTATGGATTCAGAAGATGCGGAAAAGACATCATTTATTACTCCATGGGGGACATATTGTTATCGAGTCATGCCTTTTGAATTAAAGAATGCTGGAGCAACTTATATAAGGGCAATGACCACAATGTTTCATGACATGATGCACAAAGAGATTGAAGTTTATGTGGACGACGTGATCATTAAGTCAAGAGAGCAGTCTGACCATGTCAAAGATCTCAGAAAATTCTTTGAAAGGCTTCGAAGATATGATCTCAAACTTAACCCAGCGAAATATGTATTTGGAGTTTCATTGGAAAAACTCTTGGGGTTTATAGTCAGTCGGCGCGGCATTGAGTTAGATCCTTCAAAAATAAAAGCTATTCAAGATTTACCACCACCAAAGAACAAAACGGAGATGATGAGTTTACTTGAAAGGTTGAATTATATCAGTAGATTTATTGCTCAGCTTACTACAACCTGCGAGACAATATCCAGGTTGTTGAAGAAGAATGCTAAAGTTGAATGGACTAAAGAATGTCAAGAGGCATTTGACAGAATTAAGAAGTACTTGTTGAATCCGCCTATTTTGGTTCCTCCAGAGCCAGGCAGACCCTTGATAGTATATGTGTTCAGCCAAATGATTCGCTAAAGTTTGAGCTTTCATTGCAGTTCTTATTTCTAAATCAGAACAATATTATCCTATAACAGCCCAACTTCGATTCTATTGTACCAATAATATGGCAGAATATGAAACATGTATTCTGGGTTGGAGATTAGCTATTGATATGGGAGTCCTAGAACTGTTGGTATTAGGAGATTTAGATTTATTAGTCCACCAAATCCAAGGAGATTGGGAGACTCATGATTCAAAGCTCCTACCATATCAAGGTTGCTTGAAAGATCTATGTGAACGATTTGTATCAGTAAAATTCAAACATATTCCCAGAGCTCATAATGAGATTGTTGATGCTTTGGCAACCTTATCTTCGATGCTTCAACATCCTGACAAAACTTATATTAATCATTTGCATACACATATTTATGATCAACATGCATCTTGCAATGTTGTTGAGGAAGAAATTGATGGAGAGTCATGGTTCCATGATATCAAAGAATATATTCAGACTGGAAAATATCCTGTACATGCCGATAGTAATCAAAAGAGAACTATTAGATGTTTGTCTAGTGGATTTTTCCTAAGTGGAGGAATCTTGTATAAGAGGACTCCTGATTTGGGACTTTTGAGGTGTGTAGATGCTAAAGAAGCTTCAAAAATCATGACTGAAGTACATTCTGGAATTTGTGAACCACACATGAGTGGGTATGTTTTGACAAAGAAAATACTCCGAGCAGGCTATTATTGGCTCACCATGGAGTGAGATTCCATTAGTTTCGTTCGGAAATGTCATGAATTCCAGGTACAGGGAGACTTCATACATTCTCCTCCATCTGAGTTGCATACAATGACTGCTCCATGGTCTTTTGTGGCTTAGGGAATGGACATAATTAGACCAATTAAACCGAAGGCCACGAATGGACATAGGTCCATCTTGGTAGCCATTGATTATTTTACGAAGTGGGTGGAAGCAACGACTTTCAAGTCAGTGACCAAGAAAGCGGTGGTTGATTTTATTTACTCCAACATCATTTGTCGGTTTGGCATTTCGAAGATAATTATCACCGATAATGCTGCAAATCTCAACAGTCATTTGATGCAAGAAGTATGCCAACAATTTAATATTATGCATCAAAATTCTACTCCTTATCGCCCAAAGCCAAATGGGTCTGTAGAAGCTGCCAACAAGGACTTAAAGAAAATACTTCGTAAGATGGTGTAGGGTTCCCGACAATGGCATAAAAAGTTACCTTTTGATTTGTTGGGTTATCATACTACAGTTCAGACTTCAATTGGTGCAACTCCTTACTTGTTAGTGTATGGTACTGAAGCAGTTATACCTACAGAGATTGAGATTCCATCTCTTCGAGTAGTTGTGGAAGCTGAAATTGATGAAGACCAATGAGTCAAGACTCATTTGGAGCAATTAAGCTTTATTGATGGAAAAAGATTGATGTCAGTATGTCATGGACAACTATACCAGAAGAGAATGGCACGAGCATATAATAAAAAGGTACATCACAGATATTTTAAAGTTGGTCAGTTCGTACTAAGACGCATTCTACCTCATCAGATTGAAGCCAAAGGCAAATTTTCTCCTAATTGGCATGGGCCATTCATGGTGAAGAAAGTGTTACCTAATGGTGCGTTATATCTGACTGATGTAGAAGGAAAAATGAAAGAAATGCCGGTCAATGCTGATGCAGTTAAAAGAGATTATGTATGATATTCATATATAATTATGTTATGTATGTTTTGTACTTACATTTTTAAAGATTTGAAATGATGAAGGCATTTTGTTCTACTATTCGAATAATATATCAACCTTTGCTTACCTCTTTGAGTTTTTATTTCTTCTTCGTACCCCTCTTTTGGAATCAAATTAAAGTCAGAAAATTGAAAAAAAAAGTTGAGATTTTTTTTTTTAAAAAAAAAAAGAGAGAGAAGAAGAAATCAATCAAAATTTCAAAATCAAGCAAAAGAAATTTGCCTGAACTACGTTTGAACTGATTCTTGCTATGACAAGATACGTAGACAGCCCTACTCTGGGGTTCGGTTTAACCAGAAGAAAATTCAAATTACCCAGAATGAAAGAAAATTGGGGCAAAAGTTTATTTTCTTAAAAGAATCGATTCCAAAAGTTGAATGTTTACCCAATGTTGTGTAAATTTTGATCCTCATGCTGACCTTTCTTTCTAACCCTATCCAAAACCCAAGTTATAACCAAAGAAAGTCCTTCAGATCAATATTTTAGAATGTCAAGGCTAAATATGTAATTGGTGCATGATATTTCATATTTTGGGTGTTTATTTAAAAAAAATGATGAAAAAGAGAGAGTCTTATTGGTGAAAACCCTGTTGGGCACCATAAGACGACTGTAAACTGAGAAAGAAGTAAAAATGAGATAGGCTCGTTGGTAAAAACCCATTGAGGTGCCACTAGCTGAAGGAGGGTTGCTATCAAGAAGGAACAAGTTCAAGATTGACTTAATTTCAAGGTCAATAAGTGGACAGAAGTTGTTGTGATTGGTGTGGGTAGATCTGGTTGTTTGATTCAAAATGTATATCATAATCACTAGAATTAGTTTCCACATTCAGATAGGTTTTCTCTTCGTTTTGAAAAAGAGATGCCTATTGTCTTTTTCTTTTTGTTTTATTTTAATTTTTAATTTTTTGTGTCCTTGTCCTCAAATGAAAAAAAAATTGTTGTCTTTTGAGTCAAATTCACGTCAGGTCGAGTGAGAAAGGACTCCAAACTCGCTACCAACTCCTTTAAGGGTACAAAGTAAGACAAAGGGTCGATGCACAGAGACAACATTTCAAAGTAAAAGTAAGGTACTCAGGATGATTGTGATTTGACCATTTTAAACTCGTGAAAATTTAATTGATGTATTGGAAGCTAAACTCAAAAGCATCATACAATAGAAACATGATTTGAGTTGAGGATCTCAGTAGTTAGAATTCTGAGTCAGAAGTATGACAATTCAATGAATATTATCAAGGATTTGAAAAGGATTTGAGCATGACAAGTGCAAGAGCGGTTGCTTCAAGAGCCAAATACCATAAACCAACCACCACATGTTTTTAAAACTCACAATTTTTCTTTGTTTGAAACAGAGATGGGATATTCTTTTTCACATTAAAGTTTTCAGATAAAGGATGCAATTTCACATTTTTGTTAACACAAGAAGCATGGTTACAACTTCTGATGATGGATCTCAGTCATGGTAAACTTTATTCTTTGTGAGATATATTAAGATCCAGTGACACATAATTTTTCCAGTACAAACTGGGGCAAAAATTTTATGTGTGTTGTATAGAATTTATTCTTTTGCAGATGACCCTTCTGAAGAATGGGAAGTTATTTTATGTCCAGGACCCTCCTGAAGAATGTGAATTTATTTTTTGCTCAGGATCCTCCTGAAGAATGGGAGTTTATTTTTGCTCAGGACCCTCCTGAAGAATGGGATGTTATTTTTCTGTTTCACTATTTACTTTGAGTCCAGGAGGCCGCCTGAAGAACAGAGTGAAGAAGTTGTAAGTTCAGGAGCCCGCCTGAAGAACAGGGTGAAGAAATTGTAAGTTCAGGAGCCTACCTGAAGAACAGGGTGAAGAAGTTGTAAGTCCAGGAGCCCGCCTAAAGAACAGGATGAAGAAATTGTAAGTTCAGGAGCCCGCCTAAAGAACAGGGTGAAGAAATTACAAATTCAGGAGCCCGCCTGAAACAGGGTGAAGTAAAAAGAAAGTCCAGGAGCCCGCCTGAAGAACAGGGTGAAGAAAAAAGAAAGTCCAGGAGCCCGCCTGAAGAACAGTGTGAAGAAAAAAGAAAGTCCAGGAACCCGCCTGAAGAATAGAGTGAATTTTCAAGTTCAAGTCATAAAGATTCAAATCAAGATTTTAGAGATTGCGATTTTCATTTGTAATTTTTTATTTTTTTTGTTAGTCATTTGAAAGTAAAAGGCAGAAGTTGTTAATCGGAAACTCGATGGAATCTCAATCGTCTTTAACTTCTTCTCTCACCAAATTACCTTTGAACTACTCGTGACCTGATTCCCTTATAATCCGGGATAGGTAGGAAGTCCAAAATCAGGACTCGGTCATATTTTTCTTTTTATTTTAATTTAATTTTATCCTTACCTTTCAAATAATTGGAGACTCAAAAATCATATCTTGTCTACTTCTTTGTATGAAAACTCTTCGATATTTCACACAAAGAGGGGCAAAAATATAGATACGTAATTTTTTATCCTCTCTAAATTTTAACTTGTTTATCGATATTTATATTTATATCTATATTTAATTGATTATTATTTTGATTCTTATTTTTATTCTTATTCTTTAATAAATTTTTCGTTAAAAATAAATAATTAAGTAATATTAATTTTGAGATATTAAAAATAATAATAAAATAAAATATATATTTTGTTTTCTAAATTTTGATAAAATTAACTGTTTTTGTATTGTTGTATTTATTTTGACTATTTATAAATTTTATTGTATTTTTCTTAAACATAAAATTAATTAATTGTTATTATAATTAT